>NW_027325994.1:0-240354 GCF_048594095.1 Paramormyrops kingsleyae
TCTAAAGAGGTACATCTGAAATGTCAGCTTTGGGATTACTGTAACTACAATAATATGAAATAAATTAATGGTATTCAAGTACTTGATGAATTTATAAATAGTCATTAAATAGTGTAAAAGAAACTTTATAGAAATTTGTAGTACATTTACAAGACGACCAAAACATCACCCTTCCCCCATGTCATGATCCAATTGTTTCACTGTAGACATTGTCATATGCGAAGAAGTTACACATCACCCAACCCTATTCTGTACAATCAGGGACGGATTACGGACCGGGCCAGCGGGACCGCTGCCCAGGGGCCCTTGGGGTGCAGGGGGCCCGTGGGGCCCCTAGCCCAAAACAATTTGCAACGCTTATCAACAATGTATTTTCGTTTGTCTATTTTAGAGGGCCTACATTCTTTGATCCTCTGCCTACAAGGGCCCCTGACCCTATAGGGCCTCTGATGGAAACATGGATGGAGGGTGTAGGATCACACATGCACATATCACAGGGCCTAAATTCCAGGTGGCCTGAGACAAGGCCGAGCCTGGTACGAGAGGCACCAAAGGGGGGGGTTACACACACAAACACACACACACACAGATAACCAGGGAGGCCAGCACTCCAACTTTTATTGCCCAAAGATTTAGGGACCTACAGACAAGCAGAGTGGACTTCACGGACAGGGGTCCCTCGACTTGGCACACAACCCCCTCCCCATACACTCTGCCTTACATCTCACTCACCCAACAGACGAACACCCTAAAGGAAATTTCATTTAAGTTTGCTTTTGTATACCCTGTATATTGATTTACTCACGACTACTAGTCTCAATATACAGATACGTTATGTTTGTATGTGTCCTTAGACAATCTTAGTGTTTTGTGTGCCACCCTTATAACCATGTTCACGGAGTATCACCTATTTCACCCCTTTGCACTTGAACACATATAAATTTAAATAAATAGATAGGTATAGCTACCATTGTATGTATGTTCTCATGGTATACCAGAAGAATCTGGAAAGTGAGTGTAACCAATGTGTACTAACTTTTAGAGAGTCTGCTTTGTTAAACCCCCCCCCCCCCCCCCCTTCTCTTCCAACATTCCTTTGTGGTCCTTATCTGATCTTGGTGGACGGTTACCAAGTTTCTTTGTTTCTACCATGCTATGTTAAAAGAACTGAATTTAGGTGTATCTTATCCATTCTGGAGAAGATGAATTGGCATAAGCCACACCAAACAAAATATGTTGTTTCCAGATGTGCAACTTATATTGTTATTACCACAAACTAACGGCCACGCCTATCTATGGATAAGATGTGCTGTTTGTAATATGAATATTTGATGTAATATCTGCACAAAGTGTAACATCTGTTGAGGTGCAACCCAAAACACCTGTATCCCATACTGATGTGAATGAGTCACATAGATAAAATAATTAATTGTTTAATCAATTAATGCAGATGGTATGAGGTATGTACCTGTGAAGCTGGTATGGCATGTTTGGTGTCAAACTGATGGAAAATCACTCCTGATTCTAAATCTGGTCAGTGATTACCATAAAAGTGGATGTATCAAAAGTTATAACAGCTTAATGAAAATCATCAGTAAAGGGAGATTCAGTTGGGCCATAAATCCCAAAAGGACTGATACAGACCCCCTTCTGAAAGCCCGCCAAATGGATGGCCAGCCATTGGGCCAGGATTCGAATTCCTGGTCATCCCTATTCATGAACTTTAGACCATAAAAACCTGGACCTCAGAACAAAGCAGCGCAGAGAACACCCAGCAGCCGTACGGAAAAGACCATCAGCCCGGGAGACGAGAAGCCCACCAGAAACCCTCCGGTGAAGGCCCAGCTGAACAGAGAACAGCACCCAAGACAAAGCTTCACCAGGAGAGATAATCCAAAGGGGCTCCACTCCACTGCTCCAAACGCCGCGCCTTCCTGAGTGCCATCAGCTCAGCAGCTCTGCCATCAACTGCCAAGACCCCCCCCCACTCTTCAACCAAGTAAACCAACTTCCTTTCATTCTAACAACTTAAGCTGTTCTGTTAACCTGCTATAAGACTTTAGGGTCGTGTTTCCACAAACTGTGCTTGCTTTGCAGAACAGTATTTCCCATTTAAGGTTACTCATTTAAATCCGGTCATTGCATTTTCATAATTACATTGTTTGTTGTATTCCGTTATTTCGTGTTTGTTGTTTGTGTTAGGTGTAATGTCTGTCTTATGTTAGTTGTAGTGTTAGTTAGGAATAAATGCATGTCTTTTACACAACTTTAGCCTCCGTCATTGTGTGTCTCATAATAAGTTCCTGCCTCTGTGCGATCTTGCTACACGCTCTGAACCTCAAACTCGCCTGAAACATCGCGAGACTCTCTCTCATCGGCCATGAGGGGGGGGGCTCTGCTACCAATCGTTTACATTATCTGGTGACGCAGCTCGGTGGACGAGCCTTCTAACCCAGGTTACTAAGTGATATTGGTAATTAGTGAATCCCATTTAAGTCTCACATTAACAGACTCACAGGGATACCGCAATCGAGTTTGGAGGAGCCGACCATTTGGCATAACGATTGATTAATAATCAGCATTAAATAATAATTAATTAAACTTTAATTAATTGAAACATATTGGTGGAGATATTAAAATTTACCTGAGCTAATAATTCCTACAAGGGCGTTTGGCTGCCAAGGGCCCAGGGGCCCACACAACCCATAATCCGTCCCTGTGTACAATGAATTATGAATGCAACAATACCACCGTTTTTTCCCCATTATGTTTTCTATTTGTTGATTTGCTTACGGTATTCAGGTTAACCATTGAGCCTGCTGATGCTGTATTTGTTCTTTGTTGCAGATGACCATTGAGAAGACTCCAACACTGTGTCCAGAAAAGGTAAACTGGTGATGCAAAAGCTTATGCAAAGATTTTATTTGCCCGTGTAACTTTTTTATACCCTAACCTGACTAATGCAAGTCTAACCCTCGAGAAATGTGAAAATGGAAACACTTATGAATTAACCCATGTACTTACATTATTTTTTTTTAATCAATTTACGATTAAGTACGACACAGTATGATTATTTAAAAGAGACTTTTGATACTGGCCATATTAAGATCTAACAGCTTGTAAAAGTTTTGAAATACAAATATACATCAATGACCTTTTATCATTGTGTAGTAAAAGTCGGATCATAGATAAATATAAATATCACTTCACAGATATTTATAGTAGTCTGTGTCATTTGATATCGTTCACAGTACAATTAATTGGTTTAATATTAAAAATTAAAAAAAAAAATTTACAGTGCTTTCATATGACACAGCTATGCTGAACTTGCAAAGGTCACCCTTGCACAAATCATGGTTTTCAATAGAAGACGTGCTGAAGAAAATGCCACTCCAGAGTTTTCACGAGAGAGACCAAACAGACCTCCATGAAGACATCGCTATGGGATTGTAACAGACTGAACAGAAGCTCTGCAACTATTTCAGACGGATTGAGATTGTGGGGAAAAGGGGCAGGAAAGTTGCTATTCTACTTACACCAATCATGGTGGATGCCTTGTCACTATTGGTCAGTAAGAGAACTGAATGCAGTGTCTGTGATACAAATATATTCTTGTTTGCAAGACCTAAATCATTGAGCTACTACAGAGGGCAGGACTGTTTATGCATCCATGCAAGTTGGTGTGGAGCAAAAAATCCTGAGCACCTCAGGTCGACCCAACTGCGAAAACATGTGGCTACACTGTCACAAGTGCTCAATTTAAAAAACAATGAACTGGACCAACTCGCAGATTTCCTTGGTCATGACCTCCATGTTCATCGCGAGTTCTACAGGTTACCCATTCCCACCATGCAACTGGCTAAAATTTCCAAGCTACTTTTGGCAATGGAAAAAGGGCAGCTTTCCAGTGTGCGAGGGAAATCGCTTGATGACATCGAAATTGATGGTTAGTATTAAAACTGGTACAATTTAAAGAGAAAAAAACCTTGCACACGCATTCATATCTCTTTAATAATCTTTTCCAGGTGAAATTGAAGTAAGTGACTCTGAAGTTGTTGACAATGATGAAAGTGAATCTGAGGACAATGTGTCTGCAGTAACACAGTCTGTCACCAGTGAACCTATGGTTGATGCAGAATGTGAATTACCCCTCCATAATTGGGGGGTACTGCCTTCATAACACTTCTATGACCATTATGGTCTGCTACCGCGTCAATACAAATAGTCGCCACCAAGATCAATGTTAAGAGTACAAGATGCGCCAGGGGTGTTTACTAACATGTATGCAACAAACGGTCATGGTCTGGACATGCGACAAAATGAGAATCAATGCAGAAGATCTCATTATCCTTATCCCTATCCAAAAGAACTTGGTTTTGATAACTCCCAGGAATTATCCTAGGAGAAGTATACTAGTAAAAGTAATAAGCCTATACATTTACGAACAGCCTGGTCTGGTCCAGCAGTCTGGTGTTATTCCTGCCCTCTCAGTCCCCCCAGCTCCAACAGCCTTCAGAAATAAATATTTACCTGTTGGGCTAATATCTGTCTTGATGATGCAGTAGATCTTAAAGTACAGCCTCATTTCTAACTCACCTCTTGGTCCTGCGTGCTGTCCTCATCCTGCCATCTTCCTGCTCCCTGCTCACTGTCCTCATCCTGCCATCTTCCCGCTGCCTGCACACTGTCCTCATCCTGCCATCTCCCCGCTGCCTGCACACTGTCCTCACCCTGCCATCTTCCCGCTGCCTGCACACTGTCCTCATCCTGCCATCTCCCTGCTGCCTGCACACTGTCCTCATCCTGCCATCTCCCTGCTGCCTGCTCACTGTCCTCATCCTGCCATCTTCCTGCTGCCTGCACACTGTCCTCACCCTGCCATCTCCCTGCTTCCTGCTCCTGTGCCTCTCCTGCCATCTCCCTGCTGCCTGCACACTGTCCTCATCCTGCCATCTTCCTGCTGCCTGCACACTGTCCTCATCCTGCCATCTTCCTGCTGCCTGCACACTGTCCTCATCCTGCCATCTTCCTGCTGCCTGCACACTGTCCTCACCCTGCCATCTCCCTGCTTCCTGCTCCTGTGCCTCTCCTGCCATCTCCCTGCTGCCTGCACACTGTCCTCATCCTGCCATCTTCCCGCTGCCTGCACACTGTCCTCATCCTGCCATCTCCCTGCTGCCTGCACACTGTCCTCATCCTGCCATCTCCCCGCTGCCTGCACACTGTCCTCACCCTGCCATCTCCCCGCTGCCTGCACACTGTCCTCATCCTGCCATCTCCCCGCTGCCTGCACACTGTCCTCACCCTGCCATCTTCCCGCTGCCTGCACACTGTCCTCATCCTGCCATCTCCCTGCTGCCTGCACACTGTCCTCATCCTGCCATCTCCCTGCTGCCTGCACACTGTCCTCATCCTGCCATCTCCCCGCTGCCTGCACACTGTCCTCACCCTGCCATCTTCCCGCTGCCTGCACACTGTCCTCATCCTGCCATCTCCCTGCTGCCTGCACACTGTCCTCATCCTGCCATCTCCCTGCTGCCTGCACACTGTCCTCATCCTGCCATCTCCCCGCTGCCTGCACACTGTCCTCATCCTGCCATCTCCCTGCTTCCTGCTCCTGTGCCTCTCCTGCCTTCTGCTGACCACCACTTTCCTTCATACACAGTAACAGTTTGCAAAACTGCACCTATACTTTTGGTGTAATGTTCTGTAGCTCTTAACACTAATATTTCCTACTTACTCTTCTTTTACCACCGAAAAAGTGTCTGATGTCTCCATCTTTCCTTTTCCTCGTAGTGTGTCTGTGAATAAAATCTAATCTATACTTAACAAAGCAGTATCTGGGCTATCAGATGAAGCTTCTAAAAATGTCTAGAAATATGAAATAGTGGAATGCAGAATCAATACCACTAAAATTCAAATAATAGGGCACAATTTATTCATGATAAAATGAGAATGAAAACATAGGGAGTTCATCTCCTTGGAAAATGACCATGATCGATTTTACCTCACCAAATAAGCCTGTTTTAAATAGAGAACTTAGCTTATCTTGCAAGTTAAATTGACTAACGTTGACTGTACCGGCCTCAGAAGTACAATGGTAAGTAATTCAACTTATAATGACGTCAGCTTGCATTAGTAGATGAAACACTTAAACGAATAAATGAAGGTTGTAAAATAACAGATTTTCAACAGGCTAGACTTCTGCTGGCTATTTACACTTACCAATGCACGACAAACAGCACCATGACAGACAAACACAATGAACAGGTCAGTAAATGAGAATGAATGATGCAACCGACTGGCTAAGCTGCTTCTAGCGCCGAGGTGGTTAAAATAGTACGGTGTCTGAAATAGTTTTACATAGAAATTTTCCTGCAAGGTGAGTTTAGCTTTTTTTTTTTTCTTTACAACAAAAGAAAACCCCCCCAAACTGCTATTTTTGTCTCTTTGGCGGGGTCTAGGTCTTGATCGGGGGGTACTGTACCCCCCAGTTCCCCCCGTAATTCGAACCATGTGTCTATGCTGCTGAAATGAGCCTTGCATATTGCGAGTTGGACCGAAATCATCTTAGTGAATTTCAGTTTGGTATTTGTAAAGCTGGCCTATCCAGCCATGCAAAAGGTTAAACTTCTTAATTAACTGTATGCAGTGGTGTAAAATTCAGCTTTCTTTCTTTTGACATGAATTAACCTACATTAATTAATTAAGCTACATATCACCCATCCATGTTTCCTAGCATTTCCAGCACTGGAATGAAAATGATGCAGAACTTAATTAAAGCAGATGTTCACTGAACAGCTGTTGCCATCCCACCAGCAGGGGGCAGAGCTGCCCTTCATCATATTAAGCAACGTATTGTGAGGCTTCTTATGCATCTTGCTCCCTCCCTCTCCGCCTTGGCTTTGTTCAGTCATCTTACTTTGTGTTTCTGTGCCTGCGTGCTTTGCTTGTTTCAACTGGTTTTAGGATCTAAACTGGTTAAAGACCATGGAGCGGCTGGTTAAGGAGGCTCACCAATGCCTACACTTTCTGTAGTCTACACTGCCTACACCTCACCCAACAAATCATCAGTCTCATGACACCAGGCAGATGGTACTGGAGTGTTAATACCAGAACATCCCGACTCCGGAACAGTCTGTACCCCCAGCAACTGCCACCCTCTGCCAGCTGTGCCCCCACCCCAGGCACTATGGTAATGGTCACCCAGCTCACTGCACTCTGCACCTTACATGCAGTTGCACCTGCTTTTTATACTGGACTGATAAGCACCAGTCACTTCATGCTGCAGTTTCTTCTTCCCTACGGTCCTCATATGCATGTATATTGTCATGTATAGGTTAAGTTTTCTGGACTGATAAGCAGCAGCCACTTTGCACTGCACATTCCGATACCATACCCATATCTATAGTTTACATTGTTATGTATAGTTCCTGTATGTATGCATGCCTGTTTTACATTGGTAACTGCATATATTTCTTGTCTTCAGTTAAATTTATATCTATATATGGATATATATGTTGTATATGCTTATGTTTGGGAAGAAAGACCCTGTGGCCAGAGCACTCTCTGCTTTATTGGGTTGACTCAATCCCTTCCTGAGACCCTGCAAAGGACGTCTCTGCCAGACGAGCTCCAAGATGCAACAAGCCAATTTCATTGTGGAATCCCTGTCGAAACAGACTTCAGGACGTCTGCCAGGTGAACAGTGGACCCCCTCCATCATTCTCCACCAGCCTTAGAGTAAGACTGTGCATCTGGGCAGGTCGATTTTAGGTTGGGTTGTTGGACATTTAACTGTGTAGTTGATCGCCTTCATTTATTCTGAGGTGTGTCTCTATCTCTCTATTCTATCCTAATAAATATTGAAACAAAGTCTAAAGGCAATAAGCAGGGGATTAGTTTTAAAGAAGCAAAAAAATATGTAATAATAAAATAAATTCAAATATAGAGTGAAGTGCCCAGTAGTCCAGCGGCAGAGTGCGGATCAGGTGTTGAGCAGAGCAACCGCTCGGAGAAAAAGCTTTGCTCTTCTTTTGATTTGGTGGTTCTGATGGATCAGATCCGTCCCCAAGAACAGAGAATTTGATAGAGTTTATGGCTGAGGTGGGAGGGGTCGGCGATGATCTCGCCAGGTCGCCTTTTTGTTCTTGGGGCAGGTAGTGAATCACTGAGGTTGAGGCTGCAGCCAATGAGCTTCTCTGCTGCTTGGATGATGTCCTGCAGCCTCCGGATGTCTTATATAAAATATTTAATATTAATTGTTGTGTCTATCATTAGGAGAACAGCGATACTGAATGGGCAGTCTTAAGTTCACCACTACATTTTAACACCACGTTCCAGATCTACAATAACATAACCTGAATGTATTATTTTACAAACGACCATTTCAACAGGGTGGCGCGGTGGTTAGTGCTGCTGCCTCACAGCGAGAAGGTCCTGGGTCTGGTCCTGGGTCCTATCTGTGTAGAGTTTGCACGCTGTTCGTGTGAGTTTTCACTGGGGGCTCCAGTTTCCTCCCACGGTCCAAAAATGTGCAGGATAGGTTGATTGATTAGTCTAAACTGGCCCTGTAGTTGTGTGTGCGTGTGCCCTGAGGTGTGTTGGCAACTGCCCAGGGTTGGTCCCTGTCTGTGCCCATTGTTCCTGGGATAGACTCCCTGTGACCTTGGTTGGGATAAAGTAGTTTCAGAAGATGGATGGATGGACAACCATTCTGTTGAATGTATTTCATTATTCTAATTTCAGTTCCAATAATGACTTTACCTTAAGAAGAACAGTGTTCTTTACTTTTTAATCATTTTCCCACTTTTTGCTGCTGTTCTCAAGACGATGACAATAATGATAAACTGAGGTAAGCCTTCAGCAGCATTTTCAGTAGTGTGGTGTCCAGCTAGCAGCATTTACCTGGTCACACTGTAATGGTGTCACGTCGAGGGCAAGGACATAGGCAAAGACAGGCATGGAGGAAAACCAAAAGGGGCTATATTAACCCTCTGGAGTCGGCCGTCCCACCGGTGGGATCTGACAGAAATTTACCCAAACCGTTTAAATAACTCTGCGAGTTTTTGTCATATAAAAAACACCCTCAGAAACCTTGGACGGTCTACTTTTCAAATATATATATAGGTAGAAACTAAATATATTTTTACAGCTTCGTGATACAAATAGGAAGAACAAGAGTGACTGACTTGGCGTCTCGAAGCAGCTCTGATCGCCTGCCCACTTGCAAATCGTGCTATTCCCATGATAATAACATGATAATCCGACAGTTGGTACTGGGTAAAGAAATATGTGAATACGCCCATTGTGATTGAAATAAACAAGAGCACGTCTGGGTAGTGTTTACACTGATCGGCTACAACATGGCACACGCATACATCTCTGCTGCTGAAGCTTTGTGCCAGTGTTGCAACTTTCAGCAGCGAATCTCATACCTGTATTCATGGCTCAGTGGGCTGAGCCTGTGTGCCTGTAAGCACAAGGTCACCGGTTCAAACCCATCCTCAGCATGTCTGCGGGTCCTTGAGCAGGGCCCTTAACCCCCAGCTCCCTGGGCGCCACTATGGGTGGCTGCCCTTTATGGAGAGCTTACTCTATGAAGAGCAAGTTGAGGGAGGCGTAAAGACAATTTCCCCACAGGGATTAATAAAGTATCAGTAACTACTATTATTTAAAATGACTTTACCTTAAGAAGCTTACTAACAGAACAGTGTTCTTTACTTTTTAATCATTTTCCCACTTGTTGCTGCTGTTCTCTTTCAAGATGAAGGGAATAATGATAAACTGAGGTAAGCCTTCAGCAGCATTTACAGTAGTGTGGTGTCCAGCTAGAAGCATTTACCTGGTCACACTGTAATGGTGTCACGTCGAGGGCAAGGACAGAGGCTAAGACAGGCATGGAGGAAAACCAAAAGGGGCTTTATTAAAGAAAACTACACTACAGGAAGGGCAAAGGAAACAGACCACAAGGGGTCCAAACAGGGTAGGGAGGATCAGGCAAGAACACTAGACACAGGACACACTGGGGAGCACATGCAGGCAGCAACATCAATGACTGGACTGAGGATCGCAGGACTGAAGGACACTTTTTACAGGGCATGTGAGGGAGCAGATGGGACAGCGGGGAAGACAGCAGGCTATACGTACACTAAGATGGGAGACACAGTGGAAGAGGCAAGGACAAGACAACAGATGGGCACTGCTGCGGGACAAGGGCGCAGAGACCGAACACCATTAGGGGACGAGGCAGACCAGGGTAGGCAGGGGCAACACCAGCACAGGGCACTCTGGGGGCAAGACGGGACACCACTAGGAGAACTGGGGTCAGACTAGGGACAACCAGGATGATAGAACGTACATCACACACCAGGACAGGTCCACAGACGAGTGATAACACGGGACAAGAAACATTTCGTGTGGGTTACAGGAGCCGGGGAAGACGAGAACGGCCGTTAACGGGGCCAGATAGAGGACACAAGCGGGGCAAAGAGCCATATGGACTGCTGACCCGACAGGAGAAGACCACGCAGGAGTAAGGAAACGGATCACGATCGGGTAAGAGAGAACTAGGACCAGGACGAAAGGATGGTAAGGCAGTGGGGCGCTGTCGGGACCATAGGGCGGGGAGGGACACCGTCGGTACCACAAGCCTGGGACCTGAGGGTGAAGGGGAACCTGCAAGGCAAGGACATGGACGGGGGCAGGAACAGGAACCAGAGGGGCCCGAGGGGCCTGCAGGGCAGGAGGGCCCAGAGAAACCGGAGCGGTGGCCACGGATGGTGGCTTTTCCCAAGGACAGTGGGCTGGAAACGTCTTGGACCTGGAGTGAAGATAGAAACAGAGGAAGGGAAAAAGCAGAGGGTGTGGGGGGAACAAGACTGCAAGACAAGTTAAAGTTTATGGGAACACAGGTGACCTGTACAACATGCCATCCATGAGGGATAGGGTGCTTAATAAATAAACAATAAATAAAACACAAATACATAACAGGGCTAATCATTTTTATGTGTGTGCAGTTTAAACAAAATGAAATCAAATTAAATTACCTGGAGATTTTGGAAATTCTGGAATTCTGAAAATTAATACTTTAAAGAGCAGTTTACAAATCTACTTAGAAATATACATTTTTTTCTTAATAAACGTTAAACATTATTATGAAACATTCCACATATCTCAAAATTTATCATACTTGATTTATTATCTTAGATACTGTTTCAATTATTTAATGTTTCCTAAACAGCAGCAGCAGAACCACAACTTCATCTTTTTCGTATTTTGGCTCTTCTCTATGTAATGAGCTCTACACGCTCAACTTTTATATTAATTCCCCACCACTTCTACCTCTTCTATCTCTACCTGACCCACATCTATCTCTACACCGCCAGTTTCCTCCTGACCTCCTTCTCTATTTATAATCTCAACTAGTACATCATTTACTATAATTTCCAATATGGTTACATCACTCACCATGTCCGCACCCTCAATAATTACCTCCCCTACTTCTACCCCCACAATCTCAACATTTACATCCCCAGAATTTACTTCTGCAAGCCCAAACTCACACACTTGGACTTGCACAGCCTCCACCTTCACATTTCCTTTCGTATCCTCTGCCTTCAGGGAAATTATCCCCCCCTCCACCTTAACCACCTTCACATTCACCCCCACCTCACCTTGCTTCCCCTTGCTTCCATTTTGCATTTTATTAATGCCTACATTCAGGTCTGCGGCCTCCACCTGTACACTGGAGGTCACCCCCACATGTTTTTCCCTCTCTGCCAGCTCCACCTTTTCCCCACTAATCGCACCCTTTACCTCATCTATCCCCTGAGTGCTCCTATTCTTCCTGACCTTCTTCTTTTTCTGAAGGTAGTACGTCTTATAAATTTCCCACTCTTCAGATGTCAGGCCGTAATTGCTCTGAAGAGTCTCAGAGCCTTTCATGCTCATACCCTCCCCTCCCTTACACCAGTCAGTCACACCTCCCAGTCCCCCCATAACCTCCCCAGTCTGGACAGTGGGGGGTGTCGCTGGTGAGTACTCCTCCAAACCTTCCTTATCTCCCCAGTCGATCACCTCGTCCCACAGGTCCCAGGCTCCCCAGTACTGGTCGTTGGTCCAGGAAACAGCTCTCGCAATTCTCATTCTGGTGAATAAATAAGAACTAATAATTAACTAGCCATATGTGATACTCGCAAAGCCAAACTAGGCACGGTATTTTTTCAACTTCTTTCCTAAATGCTATTCATCAAGAATGCCTATGGAAAGAGATGGAGCCTTCATTAGCTGCTCGTGGCGTCGAGGCTACTCCGGCAGTAACGACCGAATTGCTAAAACTGCTTCACAATACAGTAAAGCTTGCGAAATTATGACGCTGCTTCGATACGCTATAACATCACCATGATACCGAACCTAGCAAAAAGTTAATCTTACTTCAAGAACATGGGACATTTAAAAAGTAAACGTATAGGCGATCTTTTCAGAATAACATCTTCAGATGAAATGCATTATCACAGGCCGGATGAGTATAACCAATCATATCAACCATAAGACTTATTGTTTTTAAGTTTAACACAAATATATTCTCTTACCATTTAAATGTAAACAACCATATTTAGAATAATGGCCACAGCATCTACAGTTTAAACAACTAATTATATATATATATTTCAACGATATTGTGCCGCAAAATTTGCATGTACTATATCAGGACATAAAAATAAATATAGAATTAAATATGCTAACAAAACATAATCTGAAGAAATAGCAAGAAACATAAGAAGAGATGCTGCTCACCTCTGCGCCATCTCTCTGTCAGAAAGTTTGTCTTTAAACTGCAATTATTTTGTTTCTATGGAAACCACCGAGAGTTTTAATTGGTCGAATAGTATGAAGATATGTATTGACATTATGTTCAACGAATGAAAACAAAGAATTTTTTGTCAGGGCGGGACGAATTTGAAGCTAGTCCAATCAGGAGTAGTATCTTCAGTTTGTGCTTACTGTAGCTGGGCGTGATTGGATATCTAGCCGCCTTTCAGTCCCCAAATCATATATCTACTTGTCAATAGGAAACCACGCAGCTCTGTCTATAATGTCTGTCTGTAATTTTTTTTATGACATTATGTTTTTGCTAGGCAGCATTACGGTAATGCGTAATACCACTGTATTGGGGGTGTACCGCCGCTGTATTTCCATAGCTGGTTGACGCAATTAGCATTTTTGCGACTTTGGTAGGGCGACGTCAACTCTCAGCGAATTTCATAGGCAACATCAACAATTCAGGAACTAGTAGGTCTTCAGATAGTTGTTCACGCTTTTGAGAAGGAAGACTATAGTTCTTGTTATTCAAATTCTGTATCCTGGTATTTTAAATTTCGAAGATATGTCATATACAAGTTTTTCGAGAGACTAAATTTTGGTTTGATTTCTTTTTTATTCTATGTTAAATAAAGTTCACATAAAACCATTTTAGAATTAGTGCTGTTCTGTTATTGTGTTAATGTACTCCTAGCCTGCAGGTGGTGCTGTTACTTGGGGTTGCCTTTAGCGCCACTTCCCTTTGGGTTGAGTTAGTTCTATGTTTAGCAACAGAGAAACACATGGTGCACCAGTTAATATGTGCATCTAAGGCCATCCTACACGCAATTATATGTTGGAGGCATCGTCTGTGAGTATGATTACAACTATACCTGTTAAACTGTATTTTATGCATATCTTTGAGGAAATATGGCGAAATTTAATACATATTTAAATTGGGATTTCTTTTTTTTCTAATTCGTGATGCTCTTGGACCTTTGTTTGGTTTATGGGGTAAATTTATGATATTATTCATGCTTATATGTCTCTTATATCTATTATATGTACTCTTGTGTTTTAGTTTTACTCTGTTCCTGGCACACTGTCCAAGCGAATGAAGCATTAAAATAAACCATTCAAATACGACGTGCATGGACGAGTTATCTCTCTGCCTAGCTGAAGAAAGCGTAGGACACTCTGAAGTGAGGGCAGAATAGTAAAAAGACGGCCATCTGCGATTGCAGCTTAGAGGTGGATCACTTTCTCTCTCAGCGTTTCCTGTATTAACTAACTAAATATCCTCAGCAGAAGTAAGGATGAGTGAAACTAAATCCGTGAGTTCACGTTCTTCCACTAAATCATCTAAAGACTCACAAAGGTCTTCATCTGGCCAAACTGCTATACAAGCTCGTGCTAAGGCTGAAGCATTGAGGGCGAGAGCTGCTTATGCACAAAGGGAGATAGAAGTAAAGGTAAAACAGGCGCAGCTTAAAGTGGAAGAAACACGTCTTGAAGCTACATTAGAGGCACTCAGACACGAAAGGGAGGCTGAAGTCGCTATTGCAGAAGCCTTTGTGTTTGAAACAGCTGCTGATGTAGCCAACTCAGAGCAGCTCTCTCAGGTTAGCACCCACCACGCAGCATCCATTAATTCGTCTGAAAACACAAGGAGGTATGTTCAAGATCAAATGGATTTTGTTAAAGCTAACCAGTCTGCCTCACAAAAATGCAATTCACAAGTTGACTTTATGTATACACCATCTTGTGTTAAGAGGAATGATCAGCCCTACTGCTTCTCTCCAGTCATGAACATGCCACCTCAATGTACTCCACATCAGCAGTCCATGCCCTGGGAGGACATCGTCAAGCTAGGAGAGAAAACCGAAGTCGATAGAGGAACAATTAATTCACCAGTTTACAAATCAGCCAGGTCATTTTTACCAACTCACCACAGGGATACCCTCCCAGCTGGTGAGAGATCCAAGATCAGTGCAGTCTATCCTTCCGAATCCAGTGTCATCGATCTGGCCAGGTTCTTAGCTCGACGAGACCTTCTGACAGGAGGTTTGACAAGGTTTGACGATAAACCAGAGCATTACTTATCGTGGAAATCCACCTTTCACAATGCCATAGAAGGTTTACAGTTGAAGCCAAGTGAAGAACTCGACCTTCTCATTAAATGGCTAGGACCTGACTCGGCTGAGCATGTGAGAAGAGTAAGATCAGTGCACATTAGATACCCAGGCATAGCACTTAACAGGGTTTGGGAGAGGTTGGAAGAATGTTATGCATCAGCCGAAGCAATAGAAGCGCCTCTGTTTCAGAAACTGGAGGGCTTCCCGAAGATCTCTAACAGGGAGCCCCAACGTCTCAGAGATCTAGGGGACTTACTCCATGAACTCGAGTCAGCCAAGGCCGAAGGTTACTTGCCTGGCTTGTCCTACCTGGACACTGCTCGCGGCATCAGTCCCATCCTGGAGAAGCTTCCAGTCAGCCTACAGGAGAAGTGGATTTTGACAGGGTCCAGATATAAACAGAAACATCGTGTGGGCTTTCCACCTTTCTCATTCTTCTCTAGTTTCGTTCGTACAGAAGCTCGAATAAGGAACGATCCGAGTTTCCAAATGGTGACTACCAGTGCACCTCCAATGAGAGCTAACAAGCCGCTTAAAGGGCCGGCACATGCCTCAATTGTTGTGCACAAGACAGAAGTGGGCAGCCTTATGAAAGGCAACGATATTGTTAAGAACACTGAGGACCTTAATAAGAACTGCCCCCTCCACAAGAAGCCACACCCACTGCGCAAATGCAGGGGCTTTCGAGGGAAGTCACTTGAGCAGAGAAAGGCCTTCTTAAAGGAAAACTCTATATGTTTTCGCTGCTGCTCCTCGACGAGCCATAAGGCAAAGGACTGCAGAGCTGCTATACAGTGCTCTGAGTGTGACAGCAACAGGCACATTGCGGCACTCCACGACGGCCCAGCTCCATGGTTAAGCAAGGAGATAGTCAACCCTTCGACCAGTCACGGCGGGGAGGAAGATCAGACCTCCGCCACCTCACATGCCACTACCACCTGTACTGAAGTCTGCGGCAATGGCTTATCAGGGAGGTCTTGCTCTAAAATATGTCTCGTAAACATTTATCTTGAAGGTCAACCTGAAAGGAAGATAAAGGCTTATGTGATTCTGGACGACCAGAGCAATAAATCTCTGGCTAGATCGACGCTATTCGACATGTTTGGGATTACCGATTATGCATCATCCTACACCCTTAAAACGTGCTCTGGTGTTTCAGATGTCATCGGTCGGAGAGCTAAAGGACTTGTGGTGGAGTCCATCGACAGGAAGACATGTCTGTCCCTTCCCACTCTTCTTGAGTGTGACGAACTTCCCGACAATAGGGCAGAAATTCCAACACCGGATGCAGCAGCGCATCAGCCCCACCTTAAAGCCTTAGCTAGCATGATTCCAGCAATGGATCCAAACGCTCAAATTCTCATCCTTCTGGGAAGAGACATCATCCAAGTTCACAAAGTGCTAGAACAACGCAACGGACCACTTGGTGCTCCCTTTGCGCAACGTCTAGCCCTTGGATGGGTAATAATAGGTGACGTTTGCCTTCGGGGTGCACATAAACCTACGTCAGTACACACGTTTAAGACTAACATTCTCGAGAATGGACGTCCCAGCTGCATGACCCCTTGCTCTAGCTCCATGCACATTAAAGAAGGTTACAACTCACCTCCGAACCTCTTTCCTTTACATAAAAAACAACAGTGGGCACCAGCCATGCTGAAGGACTCAACAAGCGATCATATCTTCTATTATACCAAGGATGATGACAAACTAGCCCCTTCAATGGAGGATCTTGCCTTCCTAAGGATAATGGAGAAGGAGTTCCATCAGGATAATGTCAACAGCTGGGTCGCACCACTCCCTTTCCGCAGCCCCCGACAAAGGCTACCGAACAATCGTGGGCAGGCAGAGGATCGCCTTAAGTCACTTACCCGCAGGCTCAGGAGGCATCCTGAAATGAAAGAACATTTTGTTGAGTTTATGGGCAAGGTCTTTGAAAACGCACATGCAGAGATTGCTCCACCTGTACAGCCAGAAGACGAATGTTGGTACCTTCCGATATTTGGAGTATACCACCCCCAAAAGCCAGGACAAATACGAGTGGTCTTTGACTCAAGCGCCCAGTATTGCGGTGTTTCACTCAACGACATCCTCCTCACTGGACCCAACATGAATAACAGTTTAGTCGGCGTACTGATGCGTTTCAGAAGAGAATTGGTCGCCGTGACAGCAGACGTGCAACAGATGTTTCACTGCTTTGTAGTTCGTGAAGATCACCGTAACTTCCTGCGGTTCCTTTGGTACCGCGACAACATCTTCGATGATGAAGTAGTAGAATATCGTATGTGTGTACATGTCTTCGGCAACAGCCCGTCCCCAGCAGTGGCCATGTTTGGGCTCAGGAAAGCAGCTCTCCATGGCGAAAGTGGCTGTGGTTGGGAAGCTAGGCACTTTGTTGAGCGAAACTTTTATGTGGACGATGGGCTCACATCTGTACCTACAGAGCAGCAAGCTATAGCCCTTCTTCACAACACCCAGCGGATGCTCAGTCTTTCAAACCTGCGGTTGCATAAAATCGCCTCCAACAAACCAGGCGTGATGAGAGCATTCCCACTAGAGGATCTGGCTAAAGGGCTCAAAGACCTTGACAGGGAAAAGGAGCCTTCTCCAATGCAGAGAAGTTTGGGAGTGAGCTGGGACATAGACAGAGACCTGTTCACCTTCCGGGTGTCAGTGACAGGAAAACCCTACACCAGGCGAGGAGTTCTGTCCACCATAAACAGTCTTTTTGACCCCCTAGGCTTTGTTGCCCCGGTGAGTATTCAGGGGAGGTCTTTGTTGCGAGAGCTTACCCTGCAGTCGTGTGACTGGGACGCACCTCTGCCAGAGGACAAATACAACAGATGGAAAACGTGGGAAGATTCACTCTCTGCGCTTGAACAAGTCGAGGTACCACGGCAATACACTCCTGCCTCCATCAGCCAAGCATACAAAAGGGAGATGCATGTTTTCTGTGATGCATCCATAAAGGCTATCGCGGCTGTGGCATACCTCAGAACCATCAATTCAAATCAGATAGCAAAGGTCGGATTCATATTTGGGAGGACAAAACTTGCACCTCGCCCAGAGATCACAGTCCCACGTCTAGAGCTCTGTGCTGCAGTACTAGCAGTGGAAGTTGCCGACGCAGTCATTGATGAGATGGACATCAGATTTGACGCAGTGATATTTTACTCAGACAGCAGAGTTGTCTTAGGGTATATTCACAATGAGTCAAGGCGATTCTATGTGTATGTGAACAACCGTGTGCAACGAATAAGGAAGTCGACTACTCCGGATCAGTGGCGGTACGTTCGAAGTGATCGAAACCCTGCAGACGAAGCCACAAGGTCAGTCCCGGCAAGCAGCCTAGTTAACAGCACGTGGCTGAGAGGACCACCATTCCTGCTCAAATCTGAGCTAGAGGTGTCACATGAGTCCTTTGACCTACTTGAACCAGGGTCAGACATCGAAGTTCATCCAGAGGTCATGAACAACATTACAGCTGTCACCGCTAAAGGTCTAGACCCACAACGCTTTGAAAGGTTCTCGACTTGGAAGTCACTGTTACGCGCAGTAAAAAACCTTATACATGTTGCCCAGTCATTTAGACAAGGAGCCACCTGCAAGGGATGGCACATCTGTGACAGTGTGAGTTCAGAAGAACTGAATCAGGCTAAGATTGCTATAATCCGAAGTGTACAGCAGCGAGCCTTCAGTGGGGAGATAAAGGCCCTCAAAGACAGTTCGCCAATTTCCAAGCTGAGCGTGCTGTACAACTTGCACCCATACCTGGACGATCGTGGGACAATTAGAGTTGGAGGACGCTTGTCGCAAGCTAACTTCGAAAGGGACGAAATCCACCCATTCATTCTTCCAGCACGGAGTCATGTTCCAACTTTGCTCATACGTCATTATCATGAGACGGTTCACCATCAAGGACGCCACTTAACTGAAGGTGCCATAAGGACTGCTGGCTGGTGGCTCATAGGTGGGAAACGGTGCATCAGCAGCATACTCCACCAGTGTGTAACTTGTAGGAAGCTACGTGGAAGGACGGAAACACAGAAGATGGCGGATCTCCCATTAGAGCGCCTGAACACAGACCCTCCATTCTCTCACGTAGGAGTAGATGTGTTTGGGCCATGGACGGTAGCTGCTCGCCGTACTAGAGGAGGCTTGGCTACAGGCAAACGCTGGGCAGCGATATTCACATGCATGAGCACTAGGGCCATCCACATTGAAGTCCTTGAGTCAATGGACGCCTCTTCTTTCATAAATGCCCTGAGAAGGTTCTTTTCAATCAGGGGACCAGCTAAGCAAATCAGGTCAGATCGTGGGACGAATTTTATCGGCGCGTGTAGGAAATTGGAAATGGACTCAGTCTTCATTGAGAGGAAACTTCAAGATTACCTATCCAAAAACACATGCGTCTGGGTCTTCAATCCTCCGCACAGTTCGCACATGGGGGGTAGCTGGGAGCGGCTCATAGGAGTCACCAGGCGTATTCTTGATTCAATGTTGGCAAAGATAGCCCCATCCAAGCTCACTCATGAGGTCCTGACCACCTTCATGGCCGAAGTCTCTGCTATTGTGAACTCTCGTCCGCTGGTACCGGTGTCCACTGACCCAGATTCCCCTCTCATCTTAACACCAGCAACACTGCTCACTCAGAAGGTCGGGGTGCTCCCGCCTCCCCAAGGGGAGTTTGATGCCAGTAATCTGTACGCAAGTCAGTGGAAACAGGTCCAAAGCCTCGCCAACATTTTCTGGGACCGGTGGAGGAAGGAGTACCTTCCGACCCTGCAGGCTCGCAGGAAGTGGCAAGGAGATAAGAGGGACCTCCAAAGGGGTGATCTTGTGATGCTGAAGGACAATACGGTTAAAAGGAATGACTGGCCTATAGGCGTAGTCACACATGCCTTCGCTAGTGAGGATGGGAAGGTGAGGAAGGTAGAGGTGAAGACAACCAAAAGAGACACGTGGAAGACATTCCTTCGTCCAGTCACCGAGACTGTGTTACTTCTTCCTTCAGAGGCTTAAATGATGTGTTCATGTTGTGCTGTTTTTTTTGATGGTATCCCTTGGATACCAGGCGGGGAGTGTTCTGTTATTGTGTTAATGTACTCCTAGCCTGCAGGTGGTGCTGTTACTTGGGGTTGCCTTTAGCGCCACTTCCCTTTGGGTTGAGTTAGTTCTATGTTTAGCAACAGAGAAACACATGGTGCACCAGTTAATATGTGCATCTAAGGCCATCCTACACGCAATTATATGTTGGAGGCATCGTCTGTGAGTATGATTACAACTATACCTGTTAAACTGTATTTTATGCATATCTTTGAGGAAATATGGCGAAATTTAATACATATTTAAATTGGGATTTCTTTTTTTTCTAATTCGTGATGCTCTTGGACCTTTGTTTGGTTTATGGGGTAAATTTATGATATTATTCATGCTTATATGTCTCTTATATCTATTATATGTACTCTTGTGTTTTAGTTTTACTCTGTTCCTGGCACACTGTCCAAGCGAATGAAGCATTAAAATAAACCATTCAAATACGACGTGCATGGACGAGTTATCTCTCTGCCTAGCTGAAGAAAGCGTAGGACACTCTGAAGTGAGGGCAGAATAAGTGCAGTGTTTCGTTTATAGTTAGTGCAGTGTCCTTAAAAACTGCATGTTCAAACCTAAGGCCATGCCATAATAGCTGCTTTGCAGATATTTCATTCAAGAATCTATAGATTATATAGGTAAGCCAGTCTGTGTGTGTGTGTGTGTGTGTGTGTGTGTCTATGTGTGTTTGGGTGGGTGGTCATGTATATATTATGTTGTGGGGACCAAATGTCCCCACAGTGTTATAAAAACACGTTAATTTGACTTTGTAGGGACATGTTTTTGGTCCCCAAAAGAAAAAACTGACTCAGTTTTATAAAATTCTGTGAATGCAATCAAAGGAATAATAATTCCAAAAGTCTTGTATTTTGTTTGGTTACTTACTGTTACTTCTTGCTTACTACTGTAGGGATTAAGGATTAAGATTGCCATAGTTAGGATTGGGGTTATGCCCATAAAAATGAATGGAGAATCCCCACAAAGACTCAGATACCTAATCTGTGTGTGTGTGTGTGCACGCACATGTGTGTGTGTGTGTCTGTTTGTGTGTGTGGATTAGGTTTATATTACATGGTGGGGACCAAATGTCCCCCGCAATGTGATAAAAACCTGTTATTTTGATGCTTTGGGGGTATTTTTCAGGTCCCCACAAAGATCTGTCAATACAATAAAAAACTAAAGATGCCAGAAGTCTTGTATTTGGTTTGGTTACTTATGGTTAAGGTTAGGGCTGGGTAGAGGTTAAGGTTGTCATGTTGGGATTACAGTTTTCCCCATAGAAATGAATGGTGAGTCCCCACGAAGATATAATTACAGACCTGTTTGTGTGTGTGTGTGTGTGGTATCAGATCAGTCCCTGAGAGTTCAGTAGTCTGACTCCATGTTTCTGAGTCTGGGTGTGAAGGCCTGAATGCTTTTCCAGACGCTAGGAGGGTGAAAAGATAATGTGAGGGGTGGGTGGGGTCATCCACAATGTTGGTGGCTTTGCGGATGGAGCGTGTGATGTGAATGTCCATGACGGAGGGAAGAGAGACTCTAATGATCTTCTCAGCTATCCTCACTATCCTCTGGTCTTGTGATCTGAGGCTTAGAAAAACATGTTGTGCTGCTCAACCTTGGCACAATGATATGGGTGAATCATGGACGCAATAGAATTTGGGGATGATTCGTCCATACAGGGTCAGAATCATTCCATACCTCAATCACCTCGTACGTATGTTTGCTAGGTGGAGTTGGAGTTGCTCCTAACTGTGCGCAGTGGAGTTGAACAATCACAACTTCCCAGAATATTACAGTAACTGGAGGACAGTGAACAAGTCTTATTAATTCTATGCTGTGTGAGAGATGTAATCGTCCGCGAGTTCGCCTTAATACACAGGGCATTCAAGCCATTGCTGAATACAAACCCTCAAATGCAGCTCCCTCCACCAGCAACGCCAATATAGAAACTGCCACAAAATCCATGCCCTCTGATAACCAGCCCCTTATATTTCCACCACCGTCGTGGGGACCGTACTACAAAGAGTCAACGCAAGGTAAGCTGCAAAGTGCAAACAAATGTACAACTTACCCTACATAGTGCACTACGTTTACTTTGTTTGTACTATGAGTACAGTCTTTGCACCTTGTCTGTTTGGCACTATATGTCGGTCATTCCTGTTATTCCGTGACTTTTCTGTCCTCATGGTTTACTTATATTTTCTGTAACATGAGTCACATATTTAAAGCAAATATATATTTAGGTCTTCGTTATCACGTAAACAGAGACAATACGTATTAAAACTTTTGTTGATATATGTATTAAGGCTGCCATGATTAGTGGGCGTAGTCGATGACTATCTTCAATATCACTACGCAATTATTGGAGTAGTTAGTCTCTAAAGCCCTGCAGTGACATGTAGTTTGTTGTTGTCAAAATGGGAGGGGCCGATACAAAGCACGGGTCTTAGGGAATTCTGATTAAGTATACACGCTTATTAATCCTGTTAATATAATTAGCATACACCCACTATTAGTGTAAATAAATGCACAAACCGCAAGGCTTTATCAGCAAGGTTATGCTGTGTTTGTATGAAATGTCTTTTTATATATCATTATTGTTTCAGTTTAAGCTGTAGCCATTTGTGCACGAATCTCCTTGCGTCAGAGGAAGCTGGAAGTGGGGTGTGACCTTTATGAAGCAGAATGAGACAGATGAGTTGTAAAATAAATGGTTACACTAACTGCAGTGAGACCTCTCTCATGCGGCCCTGCTCAATCTGTCTAGTCATACCATAGGAGTCAGTTAAACAGGGAGGTTTGTCTGCAGTGTTGGAACCTGTACAGCCAGTGCTTTGTACCGCTGATGGCCTCTTCTTCACACGTGCTTTGCTGCCACCTGCTGGTCAAAGTTTAATATTGGTTTATTAATTAGTGAAAGTAAAAGTCTTATTGCGTTGCTTATTAATTCTTAAATATATATTTAATGTATTTTCGTAATTATTTTTATTTAATAAATATTCTGATTGAATTAATATTTTTTAAATATTTCAAAATGAAATGTAAATGGTTTGTGGTTTTCAGATCACAGCTTCCTCTCAGAGCCCACCAATCAGTGACCATCTTGCAGTGTGATGTAAGACACGAAATCAGGACCGCCCACTTTTTACTCATTTTAATCTTAAAATATGGACAGTGTGAACTGGGACTTTGCCATTTTGCTCATATCACTTCCTCTGCCAGCACTTGCAGGATGGACTTCCCCTTTGAATCTGGTTCCTCCCAAGGTTTCTTCCTTCTAGGGAGATTTTCCTTGCCACTGGCTTGCTCTCTGTGGGCTTTGGGCAGGGATAAGGTAAAGTGCTTTGAGACAATGTAATGTTGTGAAAATGCGCGACACGAATAATATTGAATTGAAACGAATCACACCAGCTTGTCTCAGCTGACAGCAGCTCTTACTTATCTGATAAGTTGGGGGGGGAGGTATCACATAACTTCTGGTCAACATCAAAAGAAATTTATATATAAAATAATATATTGCATATTGCTGTAACACTCAGTAAATGGGACCTATTATGCTTTTCCCTTTCTATTAGTGTGTTATATGGCTTCAGCTGCATGTAAACGGTCTGCAAAGTCTTTAGATGCAAAGTACATAGCAAAGGGAGTAACTCTCAGCACAGAAACCACTCATCTCTCATCTGCCTAAAACACCTCATTGTAATTCCAGCCCTTACTTCCATGACATGATGAGGTCACCTCATAACACAATCCTTATTGTCTGCCTACCTGCAAGGATCTGTCTGCAGACTGAAAGACAGGGGAATGAAGGGTAAACCGACCAATCAAACCACACTGGACTCATTGGGGGAGGGATTAGACAGAGGGTGAATAGAGATGTGCATTATGAGAAAACAATATGTGCTTTTTGAACACTGAAGCATGCATACTCTATTCTAGTAGATCATAAATATAAAATTATAAACTGAAAGTGAGCATAATAATGCCTTTTAAGCAACAGTAGGCTGCTGTCCATGGTGCTGAAAACCTGAATTGTCAAATTTTACATTCAATTTTTTCACCTGCAACCCTCTTATTTTGTTGGTAAATGGAATGCATTTATATAGCGCTTTTCTACTCTTACGAGTACTCAAAGCACTTTACAATTTATGCCTCACATTCACCCATCCATACACACATTCATACACCGGTGGCAGAGGCTGCCATGCAAGGTGCCAACCTGCACACCGGGAGCAATTTGGGGTTCAGTGTCTTGCTCAAGGACACTTTGATGGGGTCAGGAGGAACCAGGGCTCGAACCTGCAACCTTTCAGTTGCCGAACGATAGCACTACCTCCTGCGCCACCATCTTCCCCACAAGACTAGGGTGATGTGATCAAATTTTTTAGTGTTTGTGAGAACTCTGGCTGCCGCATTTTGTACCAGCTGAAGTTTATTTAAGAATACTCTTTGGCAGTGATGCTCTGTGAAGTCATACAGAGGTGGGTATAGAAAGGATTACAGTGAGTAATAGATGATTTAAAATTTGACAACAAAAAGGCTTTGGACAATCAGTTCAACTTTGAAAAGTTTCTCTCTGTCTCTCTTGCTAGTTATTTCTCTTTACCCCCCAGTCAAGGAGGAATCAAATGCAGAATCACATTGTAAAAGCTCTTTTTGTGTGAACATTAGAAAACAGATTAATACCTATTAATCAGTTTGAAACTTTACATTCAGACCTACATCAGTCAGAAGGAGCAGGCGATGACCAGCCCAACCATCAGCTCTATCTCTGATTTTACAGAATCCCTTGTCAGGGTAACTTCTGAAGTCACGACTAAACTAATTTCCATCTCTGCCTTCAGCTTCACCAGCTAGATTAAACTGATCATTGAGGAGGGAAATACAGTCAAGCCTCACAGTAATGCCATAAAACATACTAAGGTTAAATGTATTAATATTGACTTGAGTAGCTGAATTTTGTTTATCCATTAGAGGGCAGCCATATGCAAGTCATTTATTTGTAGAGCGTATTTAAAATCAACAGGAATTGACCCAAAGTGCTTTCCAGGCTAGAGAGAACTGATTAGCAAGTTCTCCATTCACAGTAAAGTATATAAATAAAATTACATGGAAACATGCATACAAGAAATAAGATAATAAAAAATAATTGAAATGTACAATAAGCAACACATTTAAAAAGTTATGTTAAAATTAAATTAATTTGGGAATAGCAGATCTGAACTGTATTGTGGGGCTAATATATTGAGTGCTACAAAAACAAATAGCAAAGTTGTAAGGAAAGCACAGCAGAGAGAGACCCTGGTATTCCAGTGAGGAATGGATACAGATAAAATAAAACCAAAATATGACACAGAAGGTGAGACTGACCTCAGGCCTCAAGCTGATGAAGGAGGGATGTCTGCCTCTGAGCTGCACACTCAGTGCCACTGAGCCACACGCTGCCCCCCTAGACACCATTAGGGTCTGGATTAGAGACAGCAATAGGCATACTCATATACATACTGTACCTAAACACATCACAGCGATACAGGCACCAATAGGCATACTCATATACATACTGTACCTATACACATCACAGCATTACAGGCACCAATAGGCATACTCATATACATACTGTACCTATACACATCACAGCGTTACAGGCACCAATAGGCATACTCATATACATACTGTACCCATACACATCACAGCATTACAGGCACCAATAGGCATACTCATACACATACTGTACCTATACACATCACAGCGTTACAGGCACCAATAGGCATACTCATATACACACTGTACCTATACACATCACAGCGTTACAGGCACCAATAGGCATACTCATATACATACTGTACCTATACACATCACAGTGTTACAGACACCAATAGACATACTCATACACATACTGTACCCATACACATCACAGCGTTACAGGCACCAATAGGCATACTCATACACATACTGTACCTATACACATCACAGCGTTACAGGCACCAATAGGCATACTCATACACATACTGTACCCATTCACATCACAGCGTTACAGGCACCAATAGGCATAATCATACACATACTGTACCTATACACATCACAGCGTTACAGGCACCAATAGGCATACTCATATACATACTGTACCTAAACACATCACAGCGTTACAGGCACCAATAGGCATACTCATATACATACTGTACCTATACACATCACAGCGTTACAGGCACCAATAGGCATAATCATACACATACTGTACCTATACACATCACAGCGTTACAGGCACCAATAGGCATAATCATACACATACTGTACCTATACACATCACAGCATTACAGGCACCAATAGGCATACTCATACACATACTGTACCTATACACATCACAGCGTTACAGGCACCAATAGGCATACTCATATACATACTGTACCTATACACATCACAGCGTTACAGGCACCAATAGGCATAATCATACACATACTGTACCTATACACTTCACAGCGTTACAGGCACCAATAGGCATACTCATACACATACTGTACCTATACACATCACAGCGTTACAGGCACCAATAGGCATACTCATATACATACTGTACCCATACACATCACAGTGTTACAGGCACCAATAGGCATACTCATATACATACTGTACCTATACACATCACAGCGATACAGGCACCAATAGGCATACTCATATACATACTGTACCTATACACATCACAGCATTACAGGCACCAATAGGCATACTCATACACATACTGTACCTATACAGATCACAGCGTTACAGACACCAATAGGCATACTCATACACATACTGTACCTTTACACATCACAGCATTACAGGCACCAATGCTCATACTCATACACATACTCATACACATCACAGTGTTAGAGACACATCAAGGATGCAACTGGCAATTTAGTCTGCAGCAGAGGTGCAGTGTTTGCTGGAAATTTCTGCTGATGAGAGTGTCTAGGAACAGCTGGATGCAAAACACAAAAATCTTAGATATTTAGTAAAACGTGGGACTGTTTTCTTATACATGCAGCACGTATAAGTAAAAATAGCTGCATTACATACTCGATAAATCTATATGAGGGCTGTTTGTCATCATGCCCAAAACAACCCCAAATAAGCCACAATATAAGGACATTAGTCATAAACTCCACTGTGCTGTACGATTGCGCGTTTCCTATTTTCACTTCAACACAAAAAGTTATACAAAGATGACGCAAGTGCGGTGGGGCCCGAAATGTTAAGTGCAATGTGACCGCAGACCAGCGGGGAGTGGGAGGAGGGATAATCCTGCTCAGGCATGGTGCGAGGCTACTGGGCCAAGTGTGAGTACACACACAGAAACACGATCCTAATGGGCCTCTTGTTTCCTACTGATCCACTGAGATTAAAAGGACCTACTGCAGTGGAACTTAACAAACTGTATAAAACATAACAAAGACTGAAACAAAGGCCTGAGGTCAGACCCTCTGTATGCAGCACACAGTGTTTCTGCAGAGTCTCACCCTCACATCCTGTATGACGACATTTCTGCTTTTCAGAATAAGTGTCTGTCTGAAAATATCTTAGCTGCTTATGTTCATGTGTGAGAAAGAAGGAAGTTACACAGCTCATTAATAACATCAACTTACATGCTTCATTTACATGTATTTCTATACCCAGTGAGCTACAATGATTCTTTGTAAAGTTCAACTATCCATTACAGTGGTACCTCAGTATACGTCCACTTTGGAATAAGTCCAACTTGATATACGTCCTGCTTGGACACGGAAAATTTTGTTTGGTATATGGCCTTTGTTTGGAATACGACTCATGTGCTAGAACTTGTATGGGTCATAATGAGTCAGGACACCACGCGCTTCCCTTGTTTACCTCTCAAGACAAAGCCACGACTGCCCACCAGCGTCAGTACGCCAGTTGCTACCATTCAGTGAACAACCCGCGCTATAACTCTCTTTTCATTTGTTTCATCTAATTGCTTTTATATTTATGTATTTTAGTATTAAGCAATGTTTAAGTTATTTTATACAACCCCATCAATATATAATATGCCAATAACAATAGGATTTTTTTTTCATGGGAACGGATTAATCATTTTCCTTATATTTCTTATGGGAAAAATTTGTTTGGTATACATCCTGTTTGGTATAAGTCCAAGGATCTGGAACAGATTAAGGACGTATACCGAGGTATCACTGTATTTGATATTGCCAAATTTGTAAAATTCCTAATATTATTACAATATTTATTCCTGCAAACTGCAGGACAAAGGCAACATGAAAAATGTTTTCCTGCAATTGATAAGAAATACGCAGAAACACACACCGTAAAGATTGTAACCTCTGACAGTATGTACTGGCTTTCACTGCTTTCTGCAGTGTCTCTCCCTCTCAGCTCTTCATTTCACACTTTATATGTGTATCTGTAGAAAACAGCTGTGAGTCACATGAATGACACAAGAAACCAAGCAAGCTGAAGACTTTAATTTTGTTTTATTGTCCCCCCTGCACTTGCATGTTCTCCCCGTGTCAGTGTGGGGTTTCCTCTGGGTTCTCCTGTTTCCCCCCACAGCCCAAAAACATGCTGAGGTTTATTGGAGTTACCATAGGTGTGCATGTGTGTGTGAATGGTGTGTTTTCCCTGCGAGTGGTTGCTGCCCAGACTGTGGGCCATCAGGATCCTGCACAGAATAAGCAGCTATAGAAGATGGATGGATGGATGGTTGGATGTTATGTCTTGCTGAAGTGCTAAACATTCAGCCTTGTGGTTTTGTCACTTCCTGTTTAAAGTGTCCACTCCCCCATCACTCTGCCTGCTGTGTGTGAGAATAGAAACGACCATGACAGTGAAGGTACAGAGGATGAGGAAGTGATTGTCAGTCTCCTCAGATCTGGGCTCAGTGACACACACATGTATGGATCCTCTGATGCTCCTGTTTCTTCTCATTGCTGGGCTCACAGGTGAGTGTCTCTCATTACAGTGGTACTGAGTAGAGATCTCTCTCCTGCTCCTCACAGACTGTCAGCTGCAGTTTGGAGATCATGATGGAGATCTGCTGCTACATCAGAAGAAATTGCTATGGCTACATTCCGGAAACATTTGCAGAGGCTGCATTGAGTATAATACTCTATGAAGTTGTAGATAGTATTTGGATTCTCACTGGTTTTTATATCACTTATATTATTATGTAATTTTTAAAAAGCTTTAACAAAAATATTTTACCAATAAACTGGCAATTACGTCATACATGTACAGTATTTTGTGTTTTCTATTTGTTAGTACAGTGGTACCTCAGTTCTCGAACTCATTAGAACTCGAATTTCTTAGAAGTCCAACCAACCAGTTCGAAAATAATTACCTAAAGCTCGATCTGAATCTCAAACCATGAACGCTGATCAAAGATAACTTGTACGCGCAGAGAAATGAGTCACGCCGCATGTCTCTCAGCAGAAACAAAGGGTAAAGCTTCAGTCTCATCCTCGCAAAACCCCTGATAGGAATATTATTCTTATTTACTCATGTTGGCACAAGGAGCTGATTACTGTATGCATTTTAATCTGGGCTCTTCTCTCATAAAACATAAACTTTGTGCTCTAAGTACAATTTTTAAAGTGTGACCCCAAATATTGCAAATGCCCCCATTTTTAGACAGTGGGGGCAAAAGTTGCCCCACCGCATATATATTGTGTGTATTGTGTGTTCCAACACTGCAGACATGTAAAATCTAGAAAAAGTGTTAAATAATTGTGATTTGGCTGCAGACCATGATACCCATGAATATCATTGTGCACCTTCATGGTGCTAATTGGAACCACAGAACTTGGTGTCTAAAAGGACTCCTGAAGAGGCACTGTGGGAATGTTAGTCAATCGAGATGCTCAGCTCTCTTTTAATCTGTTCTCATTTCATTTTAAAAACAAACGCTATACATTAGTTGGGTATCACTGTCGCCTGAAAGAGTCGTATGTTTCACCATAGCTGTTTAATCATTAGTATAATTATTTAGGTCCTAATGCAGGAAGCACACAGTGTAAAGTGAGGTAAACCTTCAACAGCATGTCAATCCATTGCAGGGCACTGGAAGCTGGAGAAATGCAATGTGAACAGAGGAAGCCTGCAAACTGCACACAGACGCAGTCATGGTCACATTCAAAGCCAACAGTCAGCAGTGCTGAGATGGCAGGGGTATGAGTCAGATATCTAATATCTGTATAAACTAAAGAGACAGAGAGATTTTGGGGAACCACGGCAAGGGCAACAGAAGACATGGGCTTCTGACTATAAGGCATGAAAATCCAACTCAATGTCCCCACTCTACTCACACACCCCTACCCTTAACAACCTGTATCCCCCACACACTCCTCCCACCTATGCAACAATCATTGTTATTAAAAGCCCAACACTGGGCGACTTGTCTCAATGTAACCAGGTTCACTGAATCTACACCTATGGCTGTCCTTTCATGTGCCATCACTACGTGACACCGCTTCAATTCTGGAGCGCTTCGTCACAAAATTAAATCAGTCACGGATCCTCTATTATCCAAAGATCTGTCAAATACTTTTTGAGTTATCACAATAATTAAATCAATTGTCTGGGGCTGTCCTTTTCTTTGATATTGCATGATTAGACATGATTAGAGAGATAGACCAACCTACCTACCTGCACACAGTTCACCATCAAGAAAGGTGTCATGTAGCACGACTGAATGCACTGAAGTGCCGTCTAGAGAGGCAAAAATGTCGCTATTGGCTGCCCTTTACATGGAAAGACATTGACCTGTGGGAGGAAACCGGAGAACTGAGAGGAAACCAGCATAGATACAGGAAGACCATGCAAACTGCCCACAGAAAGCTGGGCCAGATACCAAAACCACAAGCCTGGAGGTGTGAGGCCCCCACGCTGCCCCCAGTCTCTACCAGCTAGAGGGTAACTAGCTCTCCAAATCTGCTGCAGAGTGAAAGACAACCAGGTTTAGCCTTGACCCCTAACACTGATCTTGCCCCCTGATAAGCACTGAGACCTTCTGCAGTAATACATGAAGCTGGGTGTTTAGACCCCTCTGTCTGTACACACAGAAATGACTGATGGCATCCCGGCTGTCTGCTCACATAACCACCTGTGCTGCTGAAATGACACCAGTAAGATCAATCACAGGCCTCATAGAAAACCAAAGGGTACAAGAGGCAGGAGCAGTTTATCTGCACTGACAGTCTTTATATATATCATGCAGTATATTTAGATATTATGTATATAGTTTCAATTACCTGATTCAGGGTACATTTCTAAGAATATAATATGTATTTCCAATTTCCAAGACAAAGATGTTTTTATTAAGACTGCCATAATTCACAACTGACATCATGATCTCCAAACTGCAGCTGACAGTGTGTGAGCAGCAGGAGAGAGATCTCTACTCAGTACCACTGTAATGAGAGACACTCACCTGTGAGCCCAGCAATGAGAAGAAACAGGAGCATCAGAGGATCCATATGTGTGTGTGTGTCACTGAGCCCAGATCTGTGGAGACTGACCCTCACTTCCTCATCCTCTGTACTTTCACTATCTCTGTCGTTTCTATTCTCACACACAGCAGGCAGAGTGAAAGGGGAGTGGACACTTTAAACAGGAAGTGACAAAACCACACGGTTGAATGTTTAGCACCAAATACTTCAGCAAGTCATTCTATTATTATTACTATATGCAGCATAAAACTCATAATAAAATGCATCATAATTTTTCTTTATGCTGCTTGGACACTAAAAGATTTACTATGCACAAGGCATGTATATTTGCTTATGATGACAATAGAATTTGTAGTATTAAACAAGGGAGCCATGGTTTGAACAAAAGAGGCTTTGTGATGCACTTTGTGTGAGAGAATGGAAGGAAATAGCTGTGCAGACACACTCTGACATGGGATTAATGCCTACAGAAGGTCAGGATGACGATAATTATGGGATGTAGTATCTAAGGGGGTAACCCAGGTGATTACACAATCACCTACAAGAAATATTGAGTCATTTGAAGGGAACTTCGATTACATTTTCAGTAATGAACAAAGACCAGTTTATTAGTAATAGTAATAGACAAATTTTAACTAATTATTCTTCCACAGGGCGAAGCTGCAGTGATTTCACTGGGACTGGACACTACCTGAACTGGGTTTAGTGATATCAGGTCAGCTGCCTTCCGCCATCTCCTATTTCAATGTCCAGAGAAAGCGAGCAAAGCAGCTGTGCACTTTGGGGAGTCAATGGAAGAATTTGTGGAGAGTTTTGAGGCACCATGTCGCAGAGAAGTGATGTGTTGAGTGGCCTTCCATGGCTGAGTTCCAGGGAGCCGGACCTTCTGGGCAACAAGAGGGAGCAGTAAGGGCAGGTTGTCTGCGTCACTACAAGAAGCCCAGTAAGGTCTTCCTCTTCCTTGGGCTCCTCCAGTCACTATCGCTCCATGGATCAATTAGTGGACTGTTGACGATCCACTGAGGTACGTAGGCCAGTGGCTTGGGCCAAGGCAGGAGGCTGGGTGCTGGGACCAAAACAGATACCAAGGACTGGGGCTCTGACCCCATCACCACTGGGTCACCTGCAGGAGCAAAGGACACGAATCCCAACAGACGGGGTGTCACAGAGTCTGGGGATCATCCTGCTTAGGGAGTCATTCTGTCATGGCGTGGCAATGACAAGCTAACAAGCTTGGTGGTTACTACCGACAAGGCCTTGATTGTTGGTGATTTTAATATTCATATGGAAAATGAAAGTGATCCAGTAACAAAAGCATTTACTGCCATTCTTGACTCTGTCGGTGTACATCAGAATGTAACTGGGCCAACTCATGCCTGTAACCACACCCTAGACCTGATTCTTAGTCATGGTGTCCTGGTAGAACACATATCAATTATCCCTCAGAATCCTCTACTTTCAGATCATTACCTTTTAACATTTCAAATATAACATAACTCCCCTAAGGCCCCAGACCAGAGGTACGATACTAGACGTTCCATAGCCTCATTATCCGCTGCAACTTTTCTGGAACAGCTCCCACAGTCCTTTAACCTAACCTCTGAAGTGTCATGTGTAAATGAACTTGAACAGGTAACCGTGAACATGGTAGAATCATTTCGTACCACTCTTGATCATGTAGCACCACTCAAGAAAATAAAACATAGGGATAAGAAACCTGCCCCCTGGTACTCTAACCGTACACGTGAACTTAAACAAGCTTCACGAAAGCTAGAACGCAAATGGCGGTCAACAAAATTAGAAGTTTTTAGATTTGCCTGGAAAGAGAGCCTGTCTAAGTATAGACATGCACTAATGACTGCTAGGTCTATGTATCTCTCTAAACTAATAGAAAATAACAAAACCAATCCTAAATTCCTATTTGAAACTGTATCTAGGTTAACAAAGAATCGTTCAATGTTAAACTCACATGTCCCAGAAGCTCTTGGTAGTGATGCCTTTATTGCGTTTTTTAATAATAAAATAACCACGATTAGACATACCATCACGAGCACGCCCACGGTTGCACACAACCACCAATCCTCTGCTAGTGCTAGTGTTATTAGTACTAATGATAACATCTTTGAATGTTTCACTCCTGTAGTGCAGACAGAACTCCTTCAGTTAATTTCCTCTTGCAAACCCACTACTAGCCTTGATGACCCAATACCCACCAATCGACTTAAGGAAATTGCACCACTGATTAGCACTACATTGTTAAACTTGTTAAACTCATCTCTTAGTCTTGGATATGTTCCTAAATCTTTTAAAATGGCTGTTATTAGACCTATCCTAAAGAAACCAAATCTTGAACCTAGTGACTTAGGAAACTATAGACCCATCTCAAATCTTCCCTTCATTTCTAAAATTCTTGAGAAAGTTGTTGCTCACCAGCTGTCCTCCTTTCTTCAAGATAATAATGCTAACGAGCTATATCAGTCTGGTTTCAGACCCAATCATAGCACAGAAACGGCCTTAGTCAAAGTGATAAACGACTTGCTTATGGCTTCCGACCGTGGCTGTATATCGCTATTATTCTTACTGGATCTAACTGCAGCATTCGATACTGTAGACCATAATATTCTTTTGGACCGGTTGGAAACATTGATTGACATTAAAGGGATAGCACTACTGTGGTTTCGTTCGTATTTCACTGATCGTTACCAGTTTGTCCATGTAAAAAATGAGTCATTCATAGCCACTAAAGTAAGATATGGTGTCCCGCAGGGATCAGTGCTGGGCCCCCTACTGTTCAATCTATATATGCTACCGCTTGGTAACATAATTAGAAATTACAGTGTTAATTTTCATTGTTATGCTGATGATACACAATTGTATATATCTGTTAAACCTAGTGACGCATCCCAGCTCTCTTCTTTAGCCGACTGTCTGCTAGACATCCGTTGTTGGATGGCAAGGAATTTCCTCATGTTAAATACTGAAAAAACTGAGGTTCTTTTAATCGGTCCTAAGGAGGCCCGCAATAAGTTTGTAAACCCCAACCCTAGCGGCCTCCCTACTCAATTTAAAACAGTGGTCAGAAATCTTGGTGTCCTGGTAGACTCCGACCTCTGCTTCAGTGCTCACATAAATAGCATTACCAGTACGGCATTTTATCATCTACGGAACATAGCCAAGCTTCGGAAGTTGCTGTCCTTTCAAGATGCAGAAAAACTAATACATGCCTTTATAACTTCTAGATTGGACTACTGCAATGCCCTCCTTTCGGGTTGTCCATCTGGATCCCTACATAAACTTCAGTTAGTACAAAATGCAGCTGCCAGAGTTCTAACAAAAACTAAAAAATTTGATCACATTAGCCCTATCCTGTCTTAAGAACATAAGAACATAAGAACATAAGAAATATACAAACGAGAGGAGGCCATTCGGCCCATCGAGCTCGCTTGGGGAGAACTTAACTAATAGCTCAGAGTTGTTAAAATCTTATCTAGCTCTGATTTAAAGGAACCCAAGGATTCAGCTTGCACTACGTTATCAGGAAGACTATTCCATACTCTGACTACACGCTGTGTAAAGAAGTGTTTCCTTAAATCCAGTTTGAAATGTTCTCCCGCTAATTTCCACCTATGGCCACGAGTTCTTGTATTTGAACTAATGCTGAAGTAACTATTCGGTTGAACAGCATCCAAACCTGTTAGAATCTTATAGACCTGAATCATGTCCCCCCTCAGTCTCCTTTGCTTGAGGCTGAACAGATTTAGCTCAAATAACCTTTCCTCGTATGACATTCCTCTAAGACCAGGAATCATTCTTGTGGCCCTACGCTGCACCTTTTCTAAGGCCGCTATGTCCTTTTTAAGATATGGTGACCAAACCTGTACACAATATTCTAGGTGAGGTCTCACCAAGGAATTGTATAATCTTAGCATTACCTCCCTTGACTTAAACTCCACACACCTGGAGATATACCCCAACATCCTATTGGCCTTTTTTATTGCTTCCCCGCACTGGCGAGAATGAGACATGGAAGCATCTACATACACACCAAGGTCTTTCTCATAATCAGCTACCTTTATTTCAGTAGGTCCCATAAAATACCTGTACTTTATATTTCTGCTCCCTACATGGAGTACCTTACATTTGTCTATGTTAAATTTCATCTGCCAGGTGTCAGCCCAGTCACTAATTAAATTAAGATCCCGCTGTAGCTGCTGAGCCGCTAGTTCAGTATCTGCTACACCACCCACCTTGGTGTCATCTGCAAATTTCACCAGTTTACTGTATATATTGGTGTCTATATCATTTATGTAAATAAGGAACAAAAGTGGTCCTAAAATTGAACCCTGCGGTACCCCACTATGAACGCAGGCCCACTGTGACATCGAGCCTCTTATAACTACTCGCTGCTTCCTATCCGTTAACCAGTTATCAATCCAAGTCGCTACAGTTCCTAAAATACCTGTCGCTTTGAGTTTAAGTGAGAGCCTCTTGTGGGGAACAACATCAAAAGCCTTTTGGAAATCTAAATAGATGACATCATAGGCCTTCTTATCATCAACTTCCTGAGTAGCTTCCTCAAAAAACTCCAACAGATTTGTTAAACAGGATCTACCTCTCCTAAATCCATGCTGGCTATCCCTCAAAATGTTATTTGAGTCCAGGTAATCTACCATTTTCTCTTTGATTATAGCCTCCATAACTTTACCAGTTATACAAGTTAGACTGATTGGCCTATAGTTTGACAAATTACTTCTATCCCCTTTTTTGAAAATGGGCGTTACAGTATGTTGGCATGCTTCCAATCAGAAGGTACCACACCTTCAGATAAGGATTTTTGAAACAGTAATGTTAAGGGTTGGCAAATAATATCCCTCATCTCTTTTAACACTATAGGTAAGATGCCATCAGGGCCCTGTGATTTATTTATTTTGAGCTTAGCTAGGCTTTGCAAAACATCAGCTTCAGTTATATATATATTAGTTATAGACGATGTTGGATTAGTAATAAGAACTGGTAAGTTACTAGTGTCCTCAACAGTGAATACCCGTGCAAAACTATCATTGAACTCATTTACTATGTCAATGTCGTTTTCAATTATAAGACCCTTACTATCCTGCAGATTAGTGATTTCAGCTTTTAGAGCTCTTTTAGAGTTAAAATACTGGAAGAAACTTTTAACGTCATCCTTAGCCTCCAATGCGATCTTCCTTTCGACATTCCTTTTAGCTCGTCTAATGTCATTTTTTAACTCAGCCTGTAGATTTAGATACTCTTGCTTTATTATGTCATCATCAGTTATTTTCCATCTCTGGAACAAAGCCCTTTTCCTCCTTACTTTATACTTTATGTCCCTATTAAACCACCTAGGTTGCAATTTCCTTGATTTATTCTTGTTAGAAACAGGTATGAAGTCCTCTTGTACTTGCAATAATGTGCTTTTAAAAAATCCCCATGCCTCTTCAACAGTTTTGTTAATTAACTCCATCCAGTTCACAGTTTCTAGTTTTAATCTCATACAATTGAAGTTAGCCTTCCTAACATTATATATTTTTGATTTGGACTTTGCTCTTCGGGCACTAAACTTAACCTCAAATTTAACCATGTTATGATCGCTACTGTCAAGTGGTTCTAAAACATCTAATTTACCAATCCTGTCCTGGTTATTAGACAAAACAAGATCAAGAATGGCATCTCCCCTGGTAGGGGTGTTAACAAACTGAGTAAAAAAACAATCCTGTACTAATCCCACCATGTCAAGTTCATTTTCAGAAGAGCCAGCAACAATGTCCCACTGCATCCCCGGTAGATTAAAATCACCCATAACTACCACATCATTTTTATTGCTCATAATCCTAATATCACTGTATAACAATCTGCTTTCCTCAACAGCTACATTGGGTGCTCTGTAACAAACACCGACAATTAGGCTATTTGAGTTTGTAGCATCTAATTTTACCCATATAGCTTCCGTACTTTTACTTATATCAGTAAGCTCCCTTGCCTGCAAGTTTTCCTTTACATATACTGCAACACCACCTCCCTTCTTACCTATACGGTCTTTACGGAACAATGTGTAACCATCCATATTATATTCTTGTCCATCCTTATCACTCAACCACGTTTCAGTTATTGCTATAATATCATAAGAGTCTGATGAGATAAGAGCCTCTAAATCATGAATTTTATTCCTAATACTCCTGGCGTTTAAATACAGACAACAAAGGGTAGGCCTATTACAGTGCCTACTTATAATATGATTTTTTGGGGCTTTCCGTTTCCCCCCAGTTACATACTTCCCTGCACTGGCTACCGGTCAAGTTTAGGATTGACTACAAATTATTACTATTGACTTACAAAACTCTGAATGGCCTTGCACCACAATATCTCAATGATCTTCTGGTCCCTTACAACCCTCCTCGCCTGCTTCGTTCACAAGGAGCAGGATATCTATTAGTTCCTGAAGTAGACAGGGCTACGGCAGGCTGCAGAGCATTCTCTTACAGAGCTCCGCAGCTGTGGAATGGTCTCCCGGCGGATGTGCGGGATTCAGGCACACTCTCGCTTTTCAAGTCTAGATTAAAAACGCACTTGTATAGCTTAGCGTATAGGAAACCTAGTTCTGGTTCCAGCTAGTCGCTCACTCCCAGTCAGACTAACAGTATGAGGTGAAGAGCTGGGTGGGGATCGGTGTCATTGGCTTTGGATAAACTGAGGCGTCAGTGCTGTCACTCTGGCTCTACACTAGAGTGCTGATGTTCAGGGAGTCCCCATGCCTGTGTTCCCGCCTGTCTCTCCCTATTTCTCATGCTGCTATACCCAGATCTGCCGGAGCCTAGACGAATATTGCACTCGATCGTTTTGCTTGCACTGCCTCTGGTTTCCTCAACTCTGGCTAATACACAATTATTCTTACTTCCTCCCTCACCCCTTCTGGGGTGTGCTCCCTGGAGCACAATGTCGTTGAAGAGTTTATGCCTCTGCGGCCTGCAAGACAACTACCTCCACCTCCGGCACCTACCCTCCAACCTGCCTGCCCTTGGCTCAACACGATGCCTCGCCATCCACCCTGCGGCTGTGTGTCTATTAATCCTGCCATCGTGCATCAAGCACCACGTGCCTGCACCGGTCGGCCGCTGCATTGAGACATATATTTCAACCCCTGTATTAGCTTAGTCATTTCATCTTGTCTGTATTAGCTTAGTCATTTCATCTTGTTTGTTTGACTCATCTGCTGGCCCCTGGAGGATGGGCTCCCCCTTTGGGTCTGGTTCCTCCCAAGGTTTCTTCCTCTTAGGGAGTTTTTCCTTGCCACCATTGCCTTTGGCTTACTCAATGGGGGGTCCTTACGAGGCAGAAATGTAAAGATCATTGAGACAATGTAATGTTGTGATAATGCGCTATATAAATAAAATTGAATTGAATTGAATGACAGAGACTGCAGAACTATTCAACTGCTCCAGTTACTTCTTTAATCCAATTTATGATATTTGTAAACATTCTTTAATAGACATTACCACCAAAATTCCTGTAGTAATTAACAGCTATTTTAGAGCAGAATTCACAAAGAAGCGAAACGGTGAGCTCAGCGTGTGTACAGACCCTAAACCACTGAATAAAGCACTGAAGAGGAACCATTTTCCTCTCCCTACCATTGATGACATCTTGCTAGATCTAAAGAAGCTTTTCAGTGTGTGACATCAGAAATGGCTGTTGGCATGTCAAGCTGGAGGAAAACTTCAGCTACCCGACCACTTTCTCGCCCCCTTGTGGCAGGTACAGGTGGCTGTGCATACCTATGGGCATCAGCACTGCTCCAGAGATTTTCCAAAGATGACTGAGCCCTGGAACGGCTTGGAGGGAGTTCATGTGATTACAGATGGCATTTCAATCACAGGTGAGGGAGACACAATGGAACTGGCAGAGAAAGATCGTGACAGAACACTGACGTAATTTATAGACAGATGTACTGAGGAAAACATCAAGCTAAATGTAAACTAAGACTGAGACAGACGCTGTTCCATTCATAGGATATTTACTGACAGTGGATGGACTTCAAATTGATCCAGAAAAAGGCAAAGCAATCCAGCAGATGCCCAAAGCAGGGGGGCAAAGACTCCTAAAAATGGTAAATTTCTTAGCCAAGTTTTGCAGCCACCGTTCAGACCAGTGTGAGCCTCTGCGACAATTGACCCATGAAGGCAGTTTGTGGGAGTGGACAGACATTCAGGATGCTGCATTCTCCAAAATCAGAGAGTCCATTGTGAATGCACCGGTACTGAAATATTATGATCCCAAGGAAGACTTGATTCTCCAGTGTGATGCTTCAGACACCAGTTTGGGTGCAGCTGTGATACAATGCAGGAAACCAGTGGCTTTTGGGAGCAGAGCACTCATGCAAACTGAGCAAGGATATGCTCAGATAGAAAAGGAGCCTCTAACAATAGATACTTCATTGATGCCTGTGGAAAGATTCTCTTTATCCTTCCCCCAAACTGCTCTCCTTAGGCAAAGGGGAACCTGGCTGTGAAGGGCAGCCACCCATGGCAGTGCCCAGGAAGCTGGGGGTTAAGGGCCTCATTTAAAGCAGCCACAGACATGCTGAGGTTGGGCTTGAACCAGTGACTTTCCAATCACAGCCACAGAGGCTTAACCCACTGAGCCACACACTGCCTCCAGTGCTTCCCTATTCTGTATGGCATGGAGAAGCTTCACCAGTGTACCTTCATTGCGTGCACATAAGAGGCTGCAATGCATACTGCTGCATCTACAGTGGTCTGACATGTAACCTGCTACCAACAGGAGCGACCCGATCATGCAGGTAGATTACAGTGGACCAGTGTCTAGGTTTGTAGGGAGAGGTAAGGATTGGAGAGTCGGACACAATGAATAGCAAGGGCCTCAGTTAACTTCAGATATCAATGTATTTCAAGATAATTTACTGAAAGAGACACAAAAATCACATTTAAATTTGACAGCAAGAAGTCTTTGGACAATCAGTTCAACTTTGTACAATAGCACCTCCGAAAAGTTTCTCTCTGTCTTTCTTGCTAGTTATTTCTCTTTACCCCCCAGTCAAGGAGGAATCAAATGCAGAAGCACATTGTACAGTAGGAGATGTAAGGTGCAACACACATTAAAAGCTGTTTTTGTGTGAACATTATAAAACAGATTAATACATATTAAGCAGTTTGAAACTTTACATTCAGACCTACATCAGTCAGAAAAAGCAGGCGATGACCAGCCCAACCAGCAGCTCCATCTCTGATTGTACAGAATCCCTTGTCAGGGTAACTTCTGAAGTCATGACTAAACTAATTTACAGCTTCACCAGTTATATTAAACTGATCATTGAGGAGGGAAATAAGTCAAGCCTCACAGTGAAGCCATAAAACATACGGGGGTTAAATGTATTACACTTTTTTCCAATCATTTTGACGCGTGTCTCAATACCATGTCCACTTTTTACCTTGTCCACTTAACACATGCACCATAAAATTGGACTATGTGAGCTAAACTATGTATGCTTTTGCATTGCTTTGACACAATATGCATTCAATCACCACTTCCCCCAAATTTCATGAATACTTCTCTCAGTCAGTGTTTGCCACCAGCAAAACTTTGTACAACTACAGCACTTTACAATGCTTGAAGCTGGAAAGCTGAATGAAAACACATACCTGCCTATAATTTCAGCTAAGCACCTATCTAGTAATTTGTGAGGTTAGTGCCAATTTGCCATATGTGCAAATCTTTGGATTGGCATTTTCCATTGCCATTTTTCTTTAGCTAGTGAAAAATGGATGCAGTAAGAGGCAGAGGAAGAGCAAGAAGACACAAACGGAGAGGAAGAGGAAGAATCTTGGCTACTGATGAAATCAGAGCCACAGTATTTGACCATGTTGGAAATCATGGTCTGTCCCTGAGGAAAGTGGGTCTAAGAGTTCCACTCCACCTGCCTAGATCCACAGAGGCATCAATTGTCAGGATTTTCAGGCAAAGCAACAGGTACTATACACTATGTAGAGCATTCTGACTGAAGGCATTTGATTGGTGTATATATTACTGTAGTGGTGTGATTTGAGGGAAGTCTCCAGGAAAAAACTGATGCATCGATGCATGTTTGTCTTTACTGTAACCCACTACTGTAGGATTTAGCATTTACCTCCCACAGGAGGGAGAGGAAGAATTTACTGGTATCTGTGATTGTGTGGGACAATGTGGCCTTTCATCATTCCCGCCAAGTCACAGAGTGGTTTATAGCCCATCCCTGGATGATGTCATTATTCTTGCCACCATACTCTCCATTCCTCAACCCGACTGAAGGATTTTTTTCTGCATGGGGATGGAAGGTATATGACCATCGCCCACATGATCAGATGTCGCTTTTAGATGCAATGGCTGCTGGGTGTGTGGACATCCATGTGGAGGACATCCAGAGCTGGATAAGACACTCAAAGAGATTTTTTCCTTGGTGTATTGCAAGAGAAAATATTCAGTGTGATGTCGATGAAAATTTATGGCCAAATGCAAGGGACCAAATGGATTAGTCCAGGACAACAGTATACTTAACTGTATACAGTCAAACTTTGCTATTTGGCTATGTTTGTTTTGTTTTTTTCTGTATTGAATGTAATGTACTTTCAGTAGGTGGCTGTAATGTATTTTTCTTTTCCAGTGTATTGCGCAGCTGAATTTATTTACTGTATTATTTGTTTGTATTACAATGTTTACTGTAAGAAATGGCATACGTTTTTCTTTTACTTTGCAATAAACGTGTGAAAATATAGGATACAACAACACATCATATATATGCATTTTGCAGCGCTTCAAGTTGTTTGTGTTTTTTCATGCATTGTTCTTTGTGTGACAAAGTCATCTTGTGAGAGAGTGCGTGTGCTATAGGTTTGGCAGCGTGTGTCACTTTTGGGTGAAGTGTGAAGTGTTCTGGTGGTTTTAGTGCATATTGCACCGAAAGTTAACTGATATGCTCAGGTGCATGTTTGTAAAGTTCACAGTGTGAAGTGTTTTGAAAAAGTGGACATGGTATTGAGACAAGTGTGAAAATGATTGGAAAACACTATAATATTGACTTATGTAGTTGAATTTTGTTTATCCACTAGAGGGCAGTCACACACTGGAGATTCCCTAATTAAGATGATAAGATAAGATAAGATAAGATAAGATACTCCTTTATTAGTCCCACAAGTGGGAAATTTGCATTGTCACGGGAGAAAGTGGACAGTACAAGAATATCCATCCGCTTATCCGAGGTCGGGTCGCGGGGGCAGCAGTCTCAGCAGGGAAACCCAGACTTCCCTCTCCCCGGCCACTTCATCCAGATCCTCTGGGGGAATCCCGAGGCGTTCCCAGGCCAGCCGAGAGACATAGTCCCTCCAGCATGTCCTGGGTCTTCCCCGGGGCCTCCTCCCAGTGGGACATGCCCGGAACACCTCCAGGGAGGCGTCCAGGAGGCATCCTGACCAGATGGCTCCTCTCGATGCGGAGGAGTAGCGACTCTACTCTGAGTCTCTCCCGAATGACCGAGCTCCTCACCCTATCTCTAAGGGAGAGCTCAGCCACCCTGCGGAGGAAACTCATTTTGGCCGCTTGCACTCGCGATCTCGTTCTTTCGGTCACTACCCACAGCTCGTGACCATAGGTGAGGGTAGGAACGTAGATCGACTGGTAAATCGAGAGCTTCGCCTTTTGGCTCAGCTCCTTCTTTACCTTGACAGACCGATGCAGCGCCCGCATCACTGTGGACACCGCACCGATCCGCCTGTAGATCTCCCGCTCCATCGTCCCCCCACTCGTGAACAAGACCCCGAGATACTTAAACTCCTCCACTTGGGGAAGGACCCCATCCCCGACCCAGAGAGAGCATTCTACCCTTTTCCGGCTGAGGACCATGGTCTCGGATTTGGAGGTGCTGATTCTCATCCCAACCGCTTCACACTTGGCTGCGAACTGTCGCAGCGAGAGCTGAAGGTCACGGTCCGATGAGGCCAACAGGACCTCATCATCTGCAAAAGGCAGAGACCTAATCCTGAGGTCACCAAGCCGGACACCCTCAACGCCCTGGCTGGGTGTGATACAGTAACTCAGGCCCCTACTTTCCCTCAGCTCTCTGCCTTTCAGTCAGCCATTCGCTGTGCTCATAGGCTGTACGGCCGTCAGAAAACTCTTCACGTCCCCCTCCTATTATCATGCACTTTGACTTTTCTGACTTTTTGTAGGAGAATCTCTTTTTTTACCAATATTTTAGTGCTAAAACAGCTGCAGATAGGAAAGCGATGAATGCCCCGATCAGGGCATTGAAGGAGTTGAGGCTTACACAAGTTTTATATGATACTCCTGAGGATGTGAATATTACCATGGATGACTTCCAGTATCTTGGAACTCTCCCTATTTAACGCCATTGAACTGCACCGAGTTCGCCGGCCAATTCCTGCAGGTCACCATGATCGCTATGGCTGCTGTGCAATGTGCTTCCCTGTAGCAGCTTTGATTGCTTTGTTTGCCCATCCAGGAGTTGCTGTCTCCACCCCAGTTATTAATCACAAAATTGCATGACTGTTACATTGTTGCTGTTGTTTAATTAAATGTCCAACCTGCCCCTCAAATTTTCACTCTCGATTCTGGGGCTGATGCTCACCACAGGTTCTGCTGTATCCTGTCTGAGTTGGGGGAAGTAAGATCTGTTTGGCTGCTGCTTATGCCCCCACCCCCACAAAGCTCATTCTTCCTGGACCTATCTAGCCATATCCTTAAACTCCATGATTATGAGCTCATTACAGGAACAGATGCCAAAGTTGTCCATGACCCAGTCCTGGATAAATCCGCTTCTCTCTTAGGTAGTCAGGTATCCCCTCTAGTCACTCAAATACTTTATTATTTGCAACAACAAACTGCAGGTGTTGCTAAGTTGGAGTCTTGATTGGGTTTTTTTGAAGATCCAGAAGAACCACATGATTTGAATTCTCTCCTTGTCGAAGGAGATGGTGAGCCAACCACTGAGAACCACTTCTTAAGAAGAAGTGCTCTTACCACGACCCCGGTCTGGTAGGACAGAAGATGCACCCAGACTGTTCTGAAAAAAAAAGATCTCTTGTTTAAAAGGAAAATTTGACCATTTCAGACAAGGACTAATTGATTGAATGTATTGGTGTTTCATCTGTTCACATTTTATTTTACAATGCAGGTTTAAAATAGTTAATCTAAATCACATATTACCCACTTTAATCCTTTCTATACCCACCTCTGTAGACTTCACAGAGCATCACTGCCAACAAAATAAGAGGGTTACAGTTAAAGTAGGTGAAAAAATTGAATGTAAAATTTGACAATCCAGGTTTTCAGCACCATGGACAGCAGCCTACTGTTGCTTAAAGGGCATTATTTTGCTCACTTTCAGTTTATAATATTATATTTATGATCTACTAGAATAGAGTATGCATGCTTCAGTGTTCGAAAAGAACATATTGTTTTCTCATGATGCACATCTCTATTCACCCTCTGTCTAATCCCTCCCCCAACGAGTCCATTGTGGTTTGATTGGTCGGTTTACACTTCATTCCCCAGTTTTTCAGTCTGCAGACAGATCCTTGCAGGTAGACAGACAATTGGTGTTAGTTTTGCGGTTTGTGAATTTATTTACAGTAATAGTGGTCATATGCTAATTATATTAACAGGATTAATAAGCCTGTATATTTAATCAGAATTCCCTAAGACCCGTGCTTTGTATTGGCCCCTCCCATTTTGACAACAACAAACTACATGTCACTGCAGGGCTTTAGAGAATAACTACTCCAATAATTGCGTAGTGATATTCATGAAGAACATGTCATCGACTACGCCCACTAATCACGGCAGCCTTAATACATATATCAATAAAAGTTTTAATACGTATTGTCTCTGTTTACGTGATAACGAAGACCTAAATATATATTTGTTTTAAATATGTGACTCATGTTAGAGAAAATATAAGTAAACCATGAGGACAGAAAAGTCACTGAATAACAGGAATGACCGACATATAGTGCCAAACAGACAAGGTGCAAAGACTGTACACATAGTACAAACAAAGTAAACGTAGTGCACTATGTATGGTGAGTTGTAAATTTGTTTGCACTTTGCAGCTTACCTTGCGTTGACTCTTTGTAGTACGGTCCCCACGACGGTAGTGAAAATATAAGGGGCTGGTTATCAGGGGGCATGGATTTTGTGGCAGTTTCTACATTGGCGTTGCTGGTGGAGGGAGCTGCATTTGTGGTTTGTATTCTGCAATGGCTTGAATGTCCTGTGTATTAAGGCAAACTCGTGGGCGATTACATCGTCCACACAGCATAGAATTAATAAGAGTTGTTCACTGTCCTCCTGTTACTGTAAAATTCTGGGAAGTTGTGATTGTTCAACTCCACTGTGCACAGTTAGGAGCAACTCCAACTCCACCTAGCAGACATACGTACGAGGTGATTGAGGTATGGAATGATTCTGTCCCTGTATGGACTAATCATCCCCAAATTCTATTGCGTCCATGATTCACCCATATCATTGTGCTAAGGTTGAGCAGCACAACATGTTTTTCCAAGCCTCAGATCACAAGACCAGCAGATAGTGAGGATAGCTGAGAAGATCATTAGAGTCTCTCTCCCATCCATCATGCACATTCACATCACACATTCCATCCGCAAAGCCACCAACATTGTGGATGACCCCACCCACCCCTCACATTATCTTTTCACCCTCCTAGCATCTGGAAAAGCATTCAGGCCTTCACACCCAGACTCAGAAACATGGCGTCAGACTACTGAACTCTCAGGAACTGATCTGATACCACACACACAACACACACACACACACACACACACACACACACACACACACATAGGGTTATAATTATATCTTCGTGGGGACTCTCCATTCATTTCTATGAGGAAAACTGTAATCCAACATGACAACCTTAACCCCTACCCAGCCCTAACGTTAACCATAAGTAACCAAACCAAATACAAGACTTCTGGCATCTTTAGTTTTTTATTAGTATTGACAGATCTTTGTGGGGACCTGAAAAACACCCCCAAAGCATCAAAATAACAGGTTTTTATCACATTGCGGGGGACATTTGGTCCCCACCATGTAATATAAACCTAATCCACACACACAAACAGACACACACACACGTGTGCGCGCACACACACACACAGATTAGGTATCTGAGTCTTTGTGGGGATTCTCCATTCATTTGTATGGGCATAACCCCAATCCTAATTATGGCAACCTTAATCCAAAATCCCTGCAGTAGTAAGCAAGAAGTAACAGTAAGTAACCAAACAAAATACAAGACTTTTGGAATTATTATTCCTTTGATTGCATTAACAGAATTTTATAAAACTGAGTCAGTTTTTTCTTTTGGGGACCAAAAACATGTCCCTACAAAGTCAAAATAACATGTTTTTATAACACTGTGGGGACATTTGGTCCCCACAACATAATATATACATGACCACCCACCCAAACACACATAGACACAAACATACACAGACTGGCTTACGTATATCCTCTATAGATTCCTGAATGAAATATCTGCAAAGCAGTTATGGCATGGCGTTAGGTTTGAACATGCAGTTTTTAAGGACACTGCACTAATTTTAAACGAAACACTGCACTAATTCTAAAATGATTTTATATGAACGTTATTTTACATAAAATAAAATAGAAATCAAACCAAAATTTAGTCTATCAAAAAACTTGTATATTACATATCTTCGAAATTAAAAATACCAGGATACAGAATTTGAATAACAAGAACTATAGTCTTCTTTCTCAAAAGCGTGAACAGCTATCTGAAGACCTACTAGTTCCTGAATTGTAGATGTTGCCTATGAAATTCGCTGAGAGTTGACGTCGCCCTACCAACGTCGCTAAAATGCTAATTGCGTCAACAAGCTATGGAAATACAGCGGTGGTACACCCCCAATACAGCGGTATTACGCATTACCGTAATGCTGCCTAGCAAAAACATAATGTCATAAAAAAAATTACAGACAGACATTATAGACAGAGCTGCGTGGTTTCCTATTGACAAGTAGATACATGATTCGGGGGCTTGAAAGGCGGCTAGATATCCAATCACGCCCAGCTACAGTATGCACAAACTAAAGATACTACTCCTGATTGGACCAGCTACAAATTCGTCCCTCCCTGACAATAAATTCTTTGTTTTCATTCGTTGAAAATAATGACAATACATATCTTCATACTTTTCGACCAATTAAAAATCTCGGTGGTTTCAATAGTTCTAACAAAATAATTGCAGGTTGAACAAAAACTTTCTGACAGAGAGATGGCGCAGAGGTGAGCAGCATCTCTTCGTATGTTTCTTGCTATTTCTTCAGATTATGTTTTGTTAGCATACTTAATTCTATATTTATTTTTATGTTCTGATTGTCACGTTCGGCAACGGAGGCGAGCCGGGAAGCAGGCGACAGCAGCCAGGAAGTCAGGTAACGGGGTTTAATTGGCAAATGACAAGCACGCAGAGACATCCACGGACAATACAATGCCGAATCTGGCATACATGGGGAGACGCGGTCTAATATACACAGGACTAATCAAATGAAACAGGACACAGATGATCACAAACAGGAATGAACACAAGGTAATGAGGGGGCGTGGCACACATCGGGATCGGACGGAGCGGATCGTGACACTGATATAGTACATGCAAATTTTGCGGCACAATTGAAATATATTTATAATTAGTTGTTTAAACTGTAGATGCTGTGGCCATTATTCTAAATATGGTTGTTTATATTTAAATGGTAAGAGAAAATATTTGTGTTAAACTTAAAAACAATAAGACAATAACAATAAGACAATATATAAGTTCTCCTAGTGGTGTCCCGTCTTGCCCCCAGAGTGCCCTGTGCTGGTGTTGCCCCTGCCTACCCTGGTCTGTCTCGTCCCCTAGTGGTGTTCGGTCTCTGCGCCCTTGTCCCGCAGCAGTGCCCATCTGGTGTCTTGTCCTGCCCTCTTCCACTGTGTCTCCCATCTTAGTGTACGTATAGCCTGCTGTCTTCCCCGCTGTCCCATCTGCTCCCTCACATGCCCTGTAAAAAGTGTCCTTCAGTCCTGCGATCCTCAGTCCAGTCATTGATGTTGCTGCCTGCATGTGCTCCCCAGTGTGTCCTGTGTCTAGTGTTCTTGCCTGATCCTCCCTACCCTGTTTGGACCCCTTGTGGTCTGTTTCCTTCGCCCTTCCTGTAGTGTAGTTTTCTTTAATAAAGCCCCTTTTGGTTTTCCTCCATCCCTGTCTTCGCCTCTGTCCTTGCCCTCGACGTGACACCATTACAGTGTGACCAGGTAAATGCTGCTAGCTGGACACCACACTACTGTAAATGCTACTGAAGGCTTACCTCAGTTTATCATTATTCCCTTCGTCTTGAAAGAGAACAGCAGCAAAAAGTGGGAAAATGATTTAAAAAATAAAGAACACTGTTCTGTTAGTAAGCTTCTTAAGGTAAAGTCATTTTAAATAATTAGAATAACTGATACTTTATTAATACCTGTGGAGAAATTGTCTTTACGCCTCCCTCAACTTGCTCTTTATAGAGTAATGTCTCCTAAGTAGACATTAGTTTTAAATGGCTTCAGTACAAAGGAGACCATCCCTCTGGATTGTACCAAAGTCTACTCTGCATTACGCCACTTTTTAAAACCCTCCGTTTAACCCATATATCGTAGAAAAACTGACATTAATACCAGTGGCTATAGGTATATTTGGTGCTTTCAGATGTCTGTGAATTCTTTTAATGTTTTCCCGGTGTGTGTAGAAATCGCTGAAGTGCTTCATGTCATACCTTTCAATGTGAATGAACCGAGTCATTATGCCTTGGTGAGAGCTGGCTAGGTATATGTTATACTCCACTAGGCCCACTTTTCTTCATAACTGTCATTCAGCAATATTCATCTCTTTCCTTATATTTAATGCCTCTGCTGTGCTGGGAGTCAGCTTCCATTGGGATCCATGCTCTGGATCAATATTCCGTTAACCTGAACTGTTCAACAGACTGCAGACCACATTCTGCAATTTCATCTGCTGTCTGACCACTAACAGGAAGTATAAAAGACAAGCACACCCTCAGAATGGATTCATATGTGGCCTTCCCAGTATGCACCTCTGTCAGCAGGTCAATGACAGATCTAAACCAATTTTGCCTGAGCTACGGAGCCCCTGCATCTCTGGACAGACCTAATCCATCTCTGGTCCAGTTGACACCCATAGGCACTGCTCAGGCTGAAGTTGACAGCCGCAGGCAGAATCCGTTGTGCGTGTTTCTCCTGACCGTTTGACCCCAGATGCCCCCCAGGGAGTACTATGTGGTCCTACCTTTTCACCACCAGAGTTGCCCTCAGTTGAGAACTGATCTCCATGATGTCTCACTAAACTTGAGGCCTGATTGGTGGAATCCCAGCTGGTAGGACGAACGCTGAGGAGGGACGTACATAAGTTATTGTGTTGCTATAGAAGAGGAAAGATCTTAGTTTTGCTATCTGTTGTTGCATGGCTTGGATACAAACAATACTGATTAGCAGGGATTAAAATAGGAATAGGAGACATTTAAGATCTACCCTGAAGGTTTTTCAAACCAGTCATTTAGATCAGGAAATTCATATACATAATAGCCAGCTGAAACTTTATAAAACTTCTGTCAGAACAAATAAATACATTTTTAATCTGAAAAATAATAAATAAAAATGGGAGGATGGTGCTAAAGGGGTCTAGTTTCAATCTTCCAGCCTGTCAGCTTAACATTTATAGAAAGTGCCAGACAGTAAATCACCTTTGCCAAGTGAATGAAAGAAGCTTGACCTCGTTGGATGATGGACTAAGAGCAGTGCTAAACACCGCTCACGCCCTGACTCCCCCCACCTGTCCCAAAGCAGGATGCATGGGGAAGTGCGGGGAAGCATTGGTGAATGCTGGTGAAGGTGCCGCTATTGCAACTTCAGACAAAGGCACCAGGACTTCGAGCCTCAGTGCCGAGTCTCTGAGAGCTCATCAAAACACTGACGGGCCAAGCAGCCCAGCAAATGGAATGTTGTCTTTCCCAGGAATGGATGCCAGAGGGCTCCAAAAATCTGCTGTGAGCCATAGACTGTGAGTGTCTGTGCCTTTGTTTGTGTACAGAGTGAAGGTGCCACTCACAGCCGGTTTTCCCACCATGCTGCTGGGATGGAGAGCTGCTCATGCGGAGACTGCTGGTCCAGCAGAAACCTGTGGCACGCCAGCAACACTGAATATGGTGTTGGGTCCAGCACTGGCGATGCATTGTTTGACCCTGTCGACCCTGTGTTTCACTCTCCCAGAACACCCTAAGGCGTGATGGTAATGGAGCCCCTGTGCCAGAAATTGAGGGCTGATTCTATGCATGAGTCGTCTGCATGCAGTCCCAGCATGCTCTGGGCTGGAGACACGTGTGGAGCCGCTGAGCTGCAGTGTGCTTGGGTAACACTGCCTTCAGTGACTCACAGAGCCGTGCTGTGTTGCTTTGGAAGGCTTCTCTTCTTCCACACAGGAACTCACAATAGCAGAGCCCGAAATGACAGCCCTCCACAGGAACACACAGTGCTGTGTGCATATCCCTGGTGGGTGTGCACATCAATCTCACTGATTATACCCAGTGACTGACTGCTCCTGTTCTGTCCAAAACACGCCTCTTGGGTCTCATGTTCTCAGCATTCCCTGGAAGAGCGGTCCCCTGGCTGAGTGCTGTAGAGGGAGTCTGTGATCTGGCTAGGATCTACGTCCATGTGGACAGATGTATCGTAGACAACCAGAGTTCCTCCCTGGCTGTTCTCTCATTATCCAGGTAAATATTTCATTATCCAGGTAAAATTATCGAACCCTTTCAAAACTGTTTTGCTCCTTAAGCAAATTAATTGAGTTGATTTTGTTGAAAAAGGAGGAAATTAATTCATTTAGGCAGACTCTCAAACATGCCTGTCGGTATGTCGAGCCCACACTCACTGAACACCAGGGGGCAGTGCCCACACCCACAATGGCACCTGGGATTTTTTTGCCACATGTACTGATGATAGTGTCACATGAAGAGCATGGTTGATCGATCTCTGATGAGATGATGAGTGTTCACTGGTCCAGTACGTTTCCTCGCATACCGACTTCCCCAGAATATATGGTTCTGATGTGTTTTGGGTCACCGATGCCCTCAGTTTGGTGCTGATAGATGAAGGTTTGGGTCCGTTAGGTAGCTAGTGCCACGGCGCACACCTGTGGCTGAGCGTGCCGGCTCTTGTAGGCCTGGCAGTGGGCCCATCCAGATCGGGCTCCCGGCTGTTCCAGCTTGTGAGGAGGACAAGCAAACCCTGGGCCCACTGGCCCTCAGGAGCCTGTCAGAGCGCATGTTAAATTAGCCATTTGTTTTTGCTCACAGGGAGGTCTGCACACAACACTGATGTGGAACGAGGCCTGGCCTGCCTGTGGTTCAGCAAGGACCCACTCCATGCATACTAGCTGTAACAGGTCTTTTACCGTCACACACGCTGCCGGCGGGCAGGACAGCAGGACACAGAGAACGGCTGTCAGAGGCCCCACATCACTCAGATCTCCCTCATACAGAAGGCCGAGTGCGAGTGGCCCCCGCCACCCTCGCCGGGCCCAGCCCAGCCTGGCTGAGCTGCAGTAAGAGCGGAGTGCTTGGAGGCCATAGATCCCAACTGGAGCACAGAGATCCTGTTTGAAGAGTGGATCCCCTCAATATCTCTGTGTCACTGTTAATTTAAGTGCATCTCTCAACCTGTGTCTGTCACTCTAAGTGTATCTCCCAGCCAGAATCCATCAATCAAGTGCATCTCTCAACCTGTGTCTGTCACTCTAAGTGTATCTCCCAGCCAGAATCCTTCAATCAAGTGCATCTCTCAACCTGTTTTCTGTCAGTCTAAGTGTATCTCCCAGCCAGAGTCCATCAATCAAGTGCATCTCTCAACCTGTGTCTGTCAGTCTAAGTGTATCTCCCAGCCAGAATCCATCAATCAAGTGCATCTCTCAACCTGTGTCTGTCAGTCTAAGTGTATCTCCCAGCCAGAATCCATCAATCAAGTGCATCTCTCAACCTGTGTCTGTCAGTCTAAGTGTATCTCCCAGCCAGAATCCATCAATCAAGTGCATCTCTCAACCTGTGTCTGTCGGTCTAAGTGTATCTCCCAGCCAGAATCCATCAATCAAGTGCATCTCTCAACCTGTGTCTGTCGGTCTAAGTGTATCTCCCAGCCTGTATCTATCAGTCTATCTCTAGAGAGTTTAACAGCAGCAACAGCTTGTTAGCTACTTTTCTTTATATGTTTGACATTCTGATTATTTGGTTTTAAATTTCTTACAAATTACTTCCCAGGTACAAACTGATATTAAAATAATATAAAAATTCCAACAAACTGCCAGGCATCTGGCTTGAGACTGTAAGGATTGCAGTCCCTTAATGACAGGTGGGAACAGTTTCTGAAGCACGGTCCCCTTTAAAACCACTCTGGAGAATAAGGTCCCTTCACAGAGCCCTGCTGCACGACACTGAGCTGAGGACAAGCAGGCTAACATTTGAATTAGCATCCCTGCACGCATCTGCCTTCTGGAGTGAAACCCAAATCACCCCACTGTGCAGGTTCCAGGCTGTATTTGGTTCTTGTGTTCAGAAGCCTCTAATGTTACTGTGCTGTCGCTGTCACCGACAGTGATTCATTCTCTTGAATATCCATGTTTATTTAATGTGTGATCTGAAGCCTGTGATGTCATTGTGATGTTAGTGTCTCAGACAGTGATTCATTCTCTTAGTTGAATATCCTACTTTTTATAAAGTTTGTCTGTTCAGAATTCTGTGTCATTGAGTTGTTACTGTGCTGTCACAGTCCAAGACACCGCCTTGGTTCATAATCCTCCTGTTGAATGGAGGGTCCCCACAAAGATGTGAATACAAACATGTCACATATGCTGTCTTGGTTCACTCTACTACTGTTTATTTAGTTTATGTGTTCAGAAGCCTGTATCACTGGGCTGTCCTCTGTTAATTTCCTGTCACTGATCCGGACAGCATAACTTTAATGAATAAATCCATCATGCTCCAATGGGGCAGGAAAGCTGTATGTTTGCCGCTGTGAGATTTCTGTGTGTCTGCCCATGCTACCTGCATCCCACTCCACCCCCCCAGGCAGGTTGCTTTCTGTCCCCTGGCTTCCCATACCCCTGATCACCCTGGCAGAGATGTACTTCCACTTTGAATGAGACGATTGTCAACTAACCTCACAGGTCAACAGTTACAGGTCAGCAGGTGCCTTTGCTTAAATGTTAGTGATGGCTCCGTGTCACACCATCCATATGGAACAGTTTGTTTGGTCACGTTTCCCCCATTATGACACCCTTTGGCCATCTGCTCCTGGTCACATGTTCTAATGAGCCATACATCAAACAGGTTTGTGGGGGAGGGGTGTTCAAGTGATTAAAGACAGGGAGGAGACAGACTGTCATGCATCTTCACGAGCCCCGCTTTGCTTCTGAAAATCAGGACTTGTTTCTGTACACTTGTTGCGTGTCCTAATTTTACCCACTACTGGCGGTGATTCCCATATATCAGCACTATATCTGCCTTTTCATAATCTGTAAACCTAGGTACTGTGATGTATATTCTGCCTGTTCATGGGGTAATCTCTAATCTAATCTAATCTAATCTAATGTGTATTCTACCTCTACATGGGATAATCTCTAATCCCAGTAAGCATTATATGTATTCTACCTCTACATGGGATAATCTCTAATCCCAGGATCTGTGATGTGTATTCTGATTGTTCCTGGGGTAATCCCACAACCAGCAGTGTATATTTCATCTGTTCATAGGATAATCAGAATCAGAACTTTACTGCCATTATGTACCAACATACCAGAATTGTTTGTGGTCCAATGCCAAACATGAAGTACATAATATTAAAGGAGAAACACTTCACAGAATACTATGTATAAAAATAGGAATTCAACAAAGCACACAAACATGTACAGAGGACCTCCACGATCATACAGATGATAGAATGAAAGAGATCTTATGACAACAATGAACATAGAAGAGGAGAATTATCCCTGGCTGAATGGACTGCATGTGAGTGACAGGGATACTGAAGTACTAGGTGAGTTTATTTATCCCTTCTGTTCCTCTTCTGATCAACATCCTTGTTTATTAAATCAGCATTCACGTAGTGCTATATTTACATCAAAGTGAAGTGCTGCTTTCTAAATTCCATTTTTAAAATGAATCCTGGGTCCAGATTATGGAGAAGTGCCTACTGGGAATTGCATTACAGAAATGATGGCAAAATCGTAATTTTATGACTTCTACTAATAGTGAATGGCTCGCAGTGTTAATCACTAGCAAATGCACCACACAAGCATTCTATGTTCTTTTAGCGCCCCTTGTGGTGAAAACTCCTGCTGATTAAAAGATGGTAACATTAGCTTTGGCTTGGTTCAGCAAGCAGGTAGGAGAACCCGTGTCTGTAAATAGCCTACAGTATGTGAGATGGACTTCCATTCCGTCTCAAGTGTCCCCATGCTTCTTGGAGTTCAGACACAGAGTAGGACACCTGAGTGAAGTGTTGTGGTTGTGATGGGCTCTGCTCTGGCAGGAGGTCATCTGAGCACGGGAAGGAAGAGCACAAAAGGACAGGGCTCTACAGTAGGCAGGTGGCCCAGTGCATACTGGGTGTATATAGCTGGGTCACCTTCCTTCAGTGTGGCCTGTGAATAAAATCCCTGAAAACTGAGCTTTACCTTCATTCAATGAGAAGCACCTCTTAAAATATATTTGTCTATAGTCCAAATGAAATGTTGAGAGGGGGGCTCCTTTAATGTAAAGTGTTATTACTGCTTGAGGAGCAGCACTGATGGCTTTAATCTTGGACGACCAATATACTCTTGCTTTTTATGCCATAAGCTTCTACTTGTTGCCATTCTCTACATGTCCTTCTGCTAGTGAGGTACACACACGGTCTAAAGGGCAGGTGCTCAAACAGGGCTGTGTGGTTCTCAGTGGATTTTGCATGAACTTCAGTTATTGAAAAGGGACAGATTATTTAAACATACTGCCAAAGGAAGGCACCATTTTATGAAATTTGAAATAAAAAACACACACACACATTTGTATTCATATCTTTGTGTGGACTTTCATGTCATTTCTACAGGAAAAGTTTTTTGATTGCAGTCATGGATTTTTATAAAACTTAGTTTCCCCTTGTGGGGACTGATAAAGTGGTCCGCACATTGTCAAAATAACAGGTTTTACATTACTATACAAACACAAACCGATGAATGCTTTAACAGCTATTTTCTGCAAGAGTTTCAGACTCATCTGTTTATTTTTATATACCCACTTAGTGTACAGTGAGGGATTGGGTGCAAGGTAAGAATAACTTGGGAAGCCACACCTGTTACCAAATCCTTCAATGTGGGCTAGTGCAGATATTTGGCAGCTACAACAAAAGCTGCATGTGAACAGAACAAGGCAGTGGTGTGAACAGATCTTTGACTCATGATGCAGTGCTCTGCTCACTCTTGGAACACACTCTTGCACACTTTGTAGTAAGCAGTACCCTAAAACACTCTTTGGGGTCATTTCGTACCTTAGAGGGGTTTAAAACTCCATTTAACCGTACTAAATAGCAACATATCATGGTGAAATCAGCAAAACTAAAAGTTATTCAGATTAATAATAATTGCATAATTGTCTGTTTAATCTGATATTATAATTATTGCGATACAGTCACATGACCTTTCACCACGTGCAGATTCATTTCATTCCATCACTCTGTCTGGGTACTTAACATTTTTGTTATGTTTTTTTAAACTTTGTTGATAAAATTTGATGAAATTTGGATGGCATCTGGCTTGTGTTAATATTTTGTTTATTTTTACTCTAAAATATAATAAACATTGTGGTATGAACTGTAGAGGGGAAAGTGTGGGCAAAGTATCTTGGTGTATTCTCGGGTAAGTAAAAGCATACAGTAAATCGCTGGCTTATTATTCATCATATATTATTGTATACATTTTTGCTATCTTAATATTGTCCTGTTACGTTAAGCCATTTATTCTGTGTTGTAATGTTAACATTACAGTGCTGTGCCTGTTTTCATTATTACGACTAATTTGGTTTGATTGCACATAAGTGAATGTTTTGTAGGTAAATTACACATCGATTTATTTGCTGTTGCATTATATTTATTCACTAGGTCAACCACTCCCAGCAAACTTGCGTTACTCCCACAAGAACCATGTTTCTTATCAAGAAAGTTGGAGAAGTTCACACTATACTATGTTTTACATATTTGTTTGCGCCTGGATGGTAGAGGCTGTTCATGCTGAATCCAATTAAACATTGAAATATAGTTTAGGATTATTTAGAGCGTGTTAAGGCTGTGAGCAAGGAAGCATAGAACACAGAGGTGCAAGTTTTATTATGTATATATTTAAATACAAGTAAAAAACAAAAATCATTTAAGGGCTCAGGAGAGAGGCCGTCGCTTTGAGGAGGTGGGTCAGAAACCACAGGCACCATGTTTATATGGCTTCCAGGGTGAAGAGCTCTGAAAAGCAGAAATAAAAATGTCCTTGTTAGTGTGACACATAAAGAAATACGACATCCTTCAATATGCTGATCCCCTTCCTCATCATTTTTTCCTCCTCTAGTCACTATCAATGGGAATTCCATTGATCCCTTCCTCTTTTTTGAGTGGACCTCCTCACTCTCCATCTCTGTCTGTTCTCCTATTTTACACCTCTTCTTCTCCTCTCTCCTTTGCCTAGGCTCCATGCTCCTCATCCTTCCATTCATGTTCTCGTTTTCTTTCACACTTCCTTCCTCTGCCTTGTCTTTCTTCTCTTTCTCTCTCATGGCAACAATCTCTTCTGTACACTTACTCAAAAACCCCTTGATTTCCATTTCCAGCTCAGAAGCTGAATTTTCTAAATCTTCTAATTCATGCAATATAAAATCCACCATCTCCCTCAGTTTCTCCTCTCGTCTTTCCTCCAAGAAATCAATGCACGTTTTCACATCCATTATGAATCTGAGGGTACAAGACAAGCAGCCGTTTATGACCTGTCTTAAACCGAAGACTCTCCCAATTAGGCTCCCTCACAAATGAGTGTGCAAACTGCAAACATGCAGAGTGGAGGTATGAAGCCATCCAGTGAGCCAATACACCTTTCATATGCCATTCATATTTTGCATATTAATTACGCACAATATATACAGTTAGTGAAGCGTAGTATATTTAAGTAATATTCAAAAAATTATTGACCATATTAATCTGCTTCTCTAAAAGAATTACTTCTCAAGCTGGACTGTACTCACCGTTTCGGATCAAACTGAAGTATTCTTCACACTTGATAGTGAAAAGAATATTATAAAATACTATTTCACTAATTTTGAAAAACTTCAAAAACGCAGAAATATTTGAAAGTCTACTGAAGCCAAGTCCTATTCACAATCAGCGGTGGCCATAGGCCTGGCTTTTGATTTCCCGCAGCTTTGACACTGGGTTCTTGTTTAAAATCTCACTGATCTGATTTTCCGTAATGCTTTTTAAGAAAAGGGGGACTATAACGGTCTCATTTTAAAATGTCACAGCTCCAGAGTCGTGCCGATGATTCCTGTGATATATGGACCCCTGCAGACAGTTTCAGCTGCCCACAGCTTCCCACATTGTTCACCATTTGGAAGTTTTTGCTTCCTCAATTTTTCTAAATATTTTAAACCAGTAACTCTGTGAAAAAGTTGGGCTTAGACTCTCCTGAGAGTAGGTTGGCTTTCCAAGGCTATGCAGTCCCACACACACACACACACACACACAGTCATGTAATCATATGTTTTTGGGCACTGCTCATTCATTTTTATGGGAAAAATGCTAAATAAGTAACCAAGCAAAATACTACAGTTGTTGAATTTTTTTTTTCTCATTGGAGTCATAGATTTTTATTAAATTGAGTTTTTCCTGATGGGGACCAGGAAATTGGTCCCCATAAGGGAAAAAAACAGGTAATCATCATGTTGTGGGGACATTGTGTCCCGATAAGGTAAGGTATACCTGCTCACACACACAAACACGCAGACACACACACACACATATTGGTGTACCTATCTAAATGGGGACCTTCCATTCATTTCTATGGGTGAAAAAAGACTCTAATCCTATTGACGGGACACATAACCCCCACCCAGCTCTAACCTTAACCAAAAGTAAGTTTCGAGTTTTACCAAACTTTGGGGACATTTTGATCAACAAATGTGATCTGTGCAAAGCCAAACAGACACCGACACACACACACTGATCAACATTAAAAGCACTGGCAAGTGAATATGCAAAATATGTAAAAAATAAAGTAAATAAATAAATAAATAAATTGATTATCTCATAACAATGGCAGTACAATATGTATGTGTGTGTGTGTGTGTGTGTGTGTGTGTGTAAATCCCTCATCCTACTGCCTTGAATGAGAGGATTTTTGTCACTCTATCTGGTGTTTTTTTTTTTTATCATTCCAATTTTTTATGAGTATGTCAATTTATTCCTCATAATGTCGCATCATTGTTTGCTATTTCTGGTTTGATTAGTGCTTTTAAAAACACAAATTTCCACTTATGCTACTGTAATAAATGGAACTATTTGTTCAATTAATGTTTTCTAGGGTCCTAATTTAAAGTATCACACAGAATCAAGGACTAAATTTGAAGACACAGATGCAGCAGCCACAGATTTCCACATGTGCTCCGTCAACAACTTGAGATACTGCTGTTCCTACGGTAAGATGATGTTCTGTCTGCGAGGGAGCTTGGAGCAGCAAAAGCAAGGACCGGCATCATTACCGCAAAGATCATTACCGGGCGCACACACGCCCACACACACAAGCCAATTTAGAGACACTAATTTACCTAAGTACACCTCTTTCAATCTTGGGAGTAAAACAGAGGATCCAGAGAAAATTCATATAACACTAGGAGAACATGCAAACCTCACACACAGAGCAAAAGTGATCTTTGACTCCCAGCCCCCAAAGGTGTGATGTAACTTATGTGTCCTGAGCCTCTGTGCCGTCCAGACCCGAAAAATCACCCAACCATCAGTTTGTTTGTACTGGGCAGAGTCACCTGGGGCTCGTGCCAAGCAGCACAGGGCACAAGGCTGGGGTACATCCTGGGCAGGATGCTAGTCCATCACAGGTCATATACACACACACTCATACACTATGGGAAATTGTAGATGCACCAATTAGCCTAAACAATGTCTGCAGGAAAACATTCATGCATACACCGAGCAGCAGGGGCATTGCTAGAGATTGTGGGCCCCATGAAGGCATATCATATTGGGCCCCCCAGTCCAGACCAATCCAGCTATTCTCCCAATTTTTTAGGCCGCCTGTCATTCAGGGGCCCTTGGAATCATTGTAACTTTCCCCTGCCATTACGGCACCCCTGCCAAGGAGTGATGAGATTCAAAGCCCCAAACCCATCGGTGACAGACAACAGGGCCACCAGCTAAGCCTCCATGACACCCTACTTTCAAGTCAATACATACTTAAAAGTGTTGAAGTTTAAATGACCATGTGATAATTTCAATTATATTATATTGGGGTCAAAATGACCCCATATTAGTTTCATCATATTAACACAATTCATGTTTAATTGAAGTTACTGAAAACTACCAGCATTAAAGGATGTCAAACAAGCTTTTAAGTAATAATGTGGATAGTATTGGTAGGATAAGGGAAAACACACACACGCACACAGGTATTATTTTTCTAAACACACAGGTATTTTTTTTTTAAATAATAATTTTATATTATTTTTTTAATCAATCAGCATACCCTATACTGGTATAAACAATGAAATGACAAATGCCTTATATGGAGGGCCCTCTGTGATGTCAACAGAACAGAATTCCGGAACTGGTCAGTGATGTCATCGAAGGAAGATTTTTCTATATAAGAAGCAATTGCACCTTCACATTTCATTCTTAGAGACTCTCTCAAAGGAAGCACTGGTGAAAGAGAATCTAAGCTATATCGTTTGCATAATTTCATTATGGGTTTAAGTTGCACAAAGGTGCAGGGCCCTAAACAAAAAAATGTTCAGGGCCCAAAAAAGAAAGGCACTCTTCTCAGGTTCTGGAAGAAGCTGAGGAGGACTACGCCAAGAGATACAGACACTGCTACCATGGCTGAAGGCGGCATTGAGATGGCTAGTGATTGCCCTGCTGCCAAACAAGATGGTAACGTACAGCAGGAGAGCAGCCCACTTGACAAGGCTGGCTCAGACATGGCAATGGATGACAGAAAGCAGGAGAGCAGCCCTCTGGACGAGGCAGGCTCAGACATGGCAATGGATGACAGACAGCAGGAGAGCAGCCCTCTGGACGAGGCTGGCTCAGACCTGGAACTAGACGACGGACAGCAGGAGAGCAGCCCTCTGGACGAGGCTGGCTCAGACCTGGAACTAGACGACGGACAGCAGGAGAGCAGCCCTCTGGACGAGGCTGGCTCAGACCTGGAACTAGACGACGGACAGCAGGAGAGCAGCCCTCTGGACGAGGCTGGCTCAGACCTGGAACTAGACGACGGACAGCAGGAGAGCAGCCCTCTGGACGAGGCTGGCTCAGACCTGGAACTAGACGACGGACAGCAGGAGAGCAGCCCTCTGGACGAGGCTGGCTCAGACCTAGAACTAGATGATGGACAGCAGGAGAGCAGCCCTCTGGACGAGGCAGGCTCAGACATGGCAATGGATGACGGACAGCAGGAGAGCAGCCCTCTAGATGAGGCTGGCTCATGCTGGAAAAAGGTGACAGACAGCAGGAGAGCAGCCCTCTGGATGAGGCTGCCTCAGACATGGCAATGGATGACGGACAGCAGGAGAGCAGCCCTCAGGACGAGGCTGGCTCTGACATGGCAATGGATGACTGACAGCAGGAGAGTAGCCCTCTGGATGAGGCTGGCTCATGCTGGACAAACTGTTTTCCAGCAAGCTCACAGAATATATATTTTTTCATAATCATTTTTATATTTGTTTTGAAGAATAAAATATAGTTATTAAGGAACTGTGTGTGGTTTATCTGTTAAACTGACCACTGAACTTTAACATAAACAGAGGAAACATCACATAATGCTATAATCACAAATAACACAAATGCTTCGTCATGAAGCCCTGGGTTTCATCACAAGCGACGCTCTCTGTGAGCGAGTGGAGTCTTTGGCTATGTAGCCGTTCGTGATGGTGTCTGTATCTCATGGCCTGCTGTTCCCTTGCACGCTGCTCTTCCAGTGTAGGTATTGAGGCACTGAGGTTGTCTGTCAGGTGGATGAGGTGAGTAGAGTTGCACCACCTCTTCCAGTAGCTCCTCCAGGACCCTCCCAGGTAGAGCTCAGCCTGACAAATGGTCAGTGTTAGGGTGTACTCACATTTGGCCCGGTTGCCTTATATCATGCCTGAGCATGATTGTTCCCCCCTCCACACTCCCCAACTCGCCTGTGCCCACATTGCGCTTAACGTTCCAGGTCTGAGCATGCTTTCATCATCACTGTGCAATGTTTTGTTTTGAAAAAACTGAAGGAAGAAAAGTGCTATTGCACAGCACAATGGAGCTCATGATTACTGTCCTAATTTTATGGCTGATTTGGAGTCATTTTGGGCACGCAGACACATGGCCATCATATAGAGCCATGCTAGTATGCCACACAGGCATTTTTATTTATTCGTGCTACACATATAAGAAGATAGACCCATATTTTACCAAATATTTTTTTTTTTTTGAGTTTTTGTGAGTTGCATCAAGTTTTTCCTGGATACTCTTGTCAGCCCAAATTTCCAGCAAACACTGTCCCTCTGCTGTATAGCAAAGTCACTCATTGTCACCATGTCTGTTAAATATTTGTTGCTGCCCAATCTGTACTCATCCCTTTTTTCCACAATGCAGTTTTGAGGGGAATAAAAGAAAATTTGGAAGAGATTATGGCTGAGGTGGGAGGGGTCGGCATGATCTCGCCAGGTCGCCTTTTTGTTCTTGGGGCAGATAGTGAATCACTGAGGTTGAGGCTGCAGCCAATGAGCTTCTCTGCTGCTTGGACGATGCCCTGCAGCCTCCGGATGTCTTATATAAAATATTTAATATAAATTGTTGTGTCTAACATTAGGAGAACAGCGATACTGAATGGGCAGTCTTAAGTTCACCACTACATTTTAACACCACGTTCCAGATCTACAATAACATAACCTGAATGTATTATTTTACAAACGACCATTTCAACAGGGTGGCGCGGTGGTTAGTGCTGCTGCCTCACAGCGAGAAGGTCCTGGGTCTGGTCCTGGGTCCTATCTGTGTAGAGTTTGCACGCTGTTCGTGTGAGTTTTCACTGGGGGCTCCAGTTTCCTCCCACGGTCCAAAAGTGTGCAGGATAGGTTGATTGATTATTATAAATTGGCCCTGTAGTTGTGTGTGCGTGTGCCCTGAGGTGTGTTGGCAACTGCCCAGGGTTGGTCCCTGTCTGTGCCCATTGTTCCTGGGATAGACTCCCTGTGACCTTGGTTGGGATAAAGTAGTTTCAGAAGATGGATGGATGGACAACCATTCTGTTGAATGTATTTCATTATTCTAATTTCAGTTCCAATAATGACTTTACCTTAAGAAGAACAGTGTTCTTTACTTTTTAATCATTTTCCCACTTTTTGCTGCTGTTCTCAAGACGATGACAATAATGATAAACTGAGGTAAGCCTTCAGCAGCATTTTCAGTAGTGTGGTGTCCAGCTAGCAGCATTTACCTGGTCACACTGTAATGGTGTCACGTCGAGGGCAAGGACAGAGGCGAAGACAGGCATGAAGGAAAACCAAAAGGGGCTATATTAACCCTCTGGAGTCGGCCGTCCCGCCGGCAAGATCTGATAGAAATTTCGCCAAACCGTTTAAATAACTCTGCGAGTTTTTGTCATATAAAAAACACCCTCAGAAACCTTGGACGGTCTACTTTTCAAATATATATATAGGTAGAAACTAAATATATTTTTACAGCTTCGTGATACAAATAGGAAGAACAAGAGTGACTGACTTGGCGTCTGCGTCTCGAAGCAGCTCTGATCGCCTGCCCACTTGCAAATCGTGCTATTCCCATGATAATAACATGATAATCCGACAGTTGGTACTGGGTAAAGAAATATGTGAATACGCCCATTGTGATTGAAATAAACAAGAGCACGTCTGGGTAGTGTTTACACTGATCGGCTACAACATGGCACACGCATACATCTCTGCTGCTGAAGCTTTGTGCCAGTGTTGCCACTTTCAGCAGCGAATCTCATACCTGTATTCATGGCTCAGTGGGCTGAGCCTGTGTGCCTGTAAGCACAAGGTCACCGGTTCAAACCCATCCTCAGCATGTCTGCGGGTCCTTGAGCAGGGCCCTTAACCCCCAGCTCCCTGGGCGCCACTATGGGTGGCTGCCCTTTATGGAGAGCTTACTCTATGAAGAGCAAGTTGAGGGAGGCGTAAAGACAATTTCCCCACAGGGATTAATAAAGTATCAGTAACTACTATTATTTAAAATGACTTTACCTTAAGAAGCTTACTAACAGAACAGTGTTCTTTACTTTTTAATCATTTTCCCACTTGTTGCTGCTGTTCTCTTTCAAGATGAAGGGAATAATGATAAACTGAGGTAAGCCTTCAGCAGCATTTACAGTAGTGTGGTGTCCAGCTAGAAGCATTTACCTGGTCACACTGTAATGGTGTCACGTCGAGGGCAAGGACAGAGGCTAAGACAGGCATGGAGGAAAACCAAAAGGGGCTTTATTAAAGAAAACTACACTACAGGAAGGGCAAAGGAAACAGACCACAAGGGGTCCAAACAGGGTAGGGAGGATCAGGCAAGAACACTAGACACAGGACACACTGGGGAGCACATGCAGGCAGCAACATCAATGACTGGACTGAGGATCGCAGGACTGAAGGACACTTTTTACAGGGCATGTGAGGGAGCAGATGGGACAGCGGGGAAGACAGCAGGCTATACGTACACTAAGATGGGAGACACAGTGGAAGAGGCAAGGACAAGACAACAGATGGGCACTGCTGCGGGACAAGGGCGCAGAGACCGAACACCATTAGGGGACGAGGCAGACCAGGGTAGGCAGGGGCAACACCAGCACAGGGCACTCTGGGGGCAAGACGGGACACCACTAGGAGAACTGGGGTCAGACTAGGGACAACCAGGATGATAGAACGTACATCACACACCAGGACAGGTCCACAGACGAGTGATAACACGGGACAAGAAACATTTCGTGTGGGTTACAGGAGCCGGGGAAGACGAGAACGGCCGTTAACGGGGTCAGATAGAGGACACAAGCGGGGCAAAGAGCCATATGGACTGCTGACCCGACAGGAGAAGACCACGCAGGAGTAAGAAAACGGATCACGATCGGGTAAGAGAGAACTAGGACCAGGACGAAAGGATGGTAAGGCAGTGGGGCGCTGTCGGGACCATAGGGCGGGGAGGGACACCGTCGGTACCACAAGCCTGGGACCTGAGGGTGAAGGGGAACCTGCAAGGCAAGGACATGGACGGGGGCAGGAACAGGAACCAGAGGGGCCCGAGGGGCCTGCAGGGCAGGAGGGCCCAGAGAAACCGGAGCGGTGGCCACGGATGGTGGCTTTTCCCAAGGACAGTGGGCTGGAAACGTCTTGGACCTGGAGTGAAGATAGAAACAGAGGAAGGGAAAAAGCAGAGGGTGTGGGGGGAACAAGACTGCAAGACAAGTTAAAGTTTATGGGAACACAGGTGACCTGTACAACATGCCATCCATGAGGGATAGGGTGCTTAATAAATAAACAATAAATAAAACACAAATACATAACAGGGCTAATCATTTTTATGTGTGTGCAGTTTAAACAAAATGAAATCAAATTAAATTACCTGGAGATTTTGGAAATTCTGGAATTCTGAAAATTAATACTTTAAAGAGCAGTTTACAAATCTACTTAGAAATATACATTTTTTTCTTAATAAACGTTAAACATTATTATGAAACATTCCACATATCTCAAAATTTATCATACTTGATTTATTATCTTAGATACTGTTTCAATTATTTAATGTTTCCTAAACAGCAGCAGCAGAACCACAACTTCATCTTTTTCGTATTTTGGCTCTTCTCTATGTAATGAGCTCTACACGCTCAACTTTTATATTAATTCCCCACCACTTCTACCTCTTCTATCTCTACCTGACCCACATCTATCTCTACACCGCCAGTTTCCTCCTGACCTCCTTCTCTATTTATAATCTCAACTAGTACATCATTTACTATAATTTCCAATATGGTTACATCACTCACCATGTCCGCACCCTCAATAATTACCTCCCCTACTTCTACCCCCACAATCTCAACATTTACATCCCCAGAATTTACTTCTGCAAGCCCAAACTCACACACTTGGACTTGCACAGCCTCCACCTTCACATTTCCTTTCGTATCCTCTGCCTTCAGGGAAATTATCCCCCCCTCCACCTTAACCACCTTCACATTCACCCCCACCTCACCTTGCTTCCCCTTGCTTCCATTTTGCATTTTATTAATGCCTACATTCAGGTCTGCGGCCTCCACCTGTACACTGGAGGTCACCCCCACATGTTTTTCCCTCTCTGCCAGCTCCACCTTTTCCCCACTAATCGCACCCTTTACCTCATCTATCCCCTGAGTGCTCCTATTCTTCCTGACCTTCTTCTTTTTCTGAAGGTAGTACGTCTTATAAATTTCCCACTCTTCAGATGTCAGGCCGTAATTGCTCTGAAGAGTCTCAGAGCCTTTCATGCTCATACCCTCCCCTCCCTTACACCAGTCAGTCACACCTCCCAGTCCCCCCATAACCTCCCCAGTCTGGACAGTGGGGGGTGTCGCTGGTGAGTACTCCTCCAAACCTTCCTTATCTCCCCAGTCGATCACCTCGTCCCACAGGTCCCAGGCTCCCCAGTACTGGTCGTTGGTCCAGGAAACAGCTCTCGCAATTCTCATTCTGGTGAATAAATAAGAACTAATAATTAACTAGCCATATGTGATACTCGCAAAGCCAAACTAGGCACGGTATTTTTTCAACTTCTTTCCTAAATGCTATTCATCAAGAATGCCTATGGAAAGAGATGGAGCCTTCATTAGCTGCTCGTGGCGTCGAGGCTACTCCGGCAGTAACGACCGAATTGCTAAAACTGCTTCACAATACAGTAAAGCTTGCGAAATTATGACGCTGCTTCGATACGCTATAACATCACCATGATACCGAACCTAGCAAAAAGTTAATCTTACTTCAAGAACATGGGACATTTAAAAAGTAAACGTATAGGCGATCTTTTCAGAATAACATCTTCAGATGAAATGCATTATCACAGGCCGGATGAGTATAACCAATCATATCAACCATAAGACTTATTGTTTTTAAGTTTAACACAAATATATTCTCTTACCATTTAAATGTAAACAACCATATTTAGAATAATGCCACAGCATCTACAGTTTAAACAACTAATTATATATATATTTCAACGATATTGTGCCGCAAAATTTGCATGTACTATATCAGGACATAAAAATAAATATAGAATTAAATATGCTAACAAAACATAATCTGAAGAAATAGCAAGAAACATAAGAAGAGATGCTGCTCACCTCTGCGCCATCTCTCTGTCAGAAAGTTTGTCTTTAAACTGCAATTATTTTGTTTCTATGGAAACCACCGAGAGTTTTAATTGGTCGAATAGTATGAAGATATGTATTGACATTATGTTCAACGAATGAAAACAAAGAATTTTTTGTCAGGGCGGGACGAATTTGAAGCTAGTCCAATCAGGAGTAGTATCTTCAGTTTGTGCTTACTGTAGCTGGGCGTGATTGGATATCTAGCCGCCTTTCAGTCCCCAAATCATATATCTACTTGTCAATAGGAAACCACGCAGCTCTGTCTATAATGTCTGTCTGTAATTTTTTTTATGACATTATGTTTTTGCTAGGCAGCATTACGGTAATGCGTAATACCACTGTATTGGGGGTGTACCGCCGCTGTATTTCCATAGCTGGTTGACGCAATTAGCATTTTTGCGACTTTGGTAGGGCGACGTCAACTCTCAGCGAATTTCATAGGCAACATCAACAATTCAGGAACTAGTAGGTCTTCAGATAGTTGTTCACGCTTTTGAGAAGGAAGACTATAGTTCTTGTTATTCAAATTCTGTATCCTGGTATTTTAAATTTCGAAGATATGTCATATACAAGTTTTTCGAGAGACTAAATTTTGGTTTGATTTCTTTTTTATTCTATGTTAAATAAAGTTCACATAAAACCATTTTAGAATTAGTGCAGTGTTTCGTTTATAGTTAGTGCAGTGTCCTTAAAAACTGCATGTTCAAACCTAAGGCCATGCCATAATAGCTGCTTTGCAGATATTTCATTCAAGAATCTATAGATTATATAGGTAAGCCAGTCTGTGTGTGTGTGTGTGTGTGTGTGTGTGTGTGTGTGTGTGTGTCTATGTGTGTTTGGGTGGGTGGTCATGTATATATTATGTTGTGGGGACCAAATGTCCCCACAGTGTTATAAAAACACGTTAATTTGACTTTGTAGGGACATGTTTTTGGTCCCCAAAAGAAAAAACTGACTCAGTTTTATAAAATTCTGTGAATGCAATCAAAGGAATAATAATTCCAAAAGTCTTGTATTTTGTTTGGTTACTTACTGTTACTTCTTGCTTACTACTGTAGGGATTAAGGATTAAGATTGCCATAGTTAGGATTGGGGTTATGCCCATAAAAATGAATGGAGAATCCCCACAAAGACTCAGATACCTAATCTGTGTGTGTGTGTGTGCACGCACATGTGTGTGTGTGTGTCTGTTTGTGTGTGTGGATTAGGTTTATATTACATGGTGGGGACCAAATGTCCCCCGCAATGTGATAAAAACCTGTTATTTTGATGCTTTGGGGGTATTTTTCAGGTCCCCACAAAGATCTGTCAATACAATAAAAAACTAAAGATGCCAGAAGTCTTGTATTTGGTTTGGTTACTTATGGTTAAGGTTAGGGCTGGGTAGAGGTTAAGGTTGTCATGTTGGGATTACAGTTTTCCCCATAGAAATGAATGGTGAGTCCCCACGAAGATATAATTACAGACCTGTTTGTGTGTGTGTGTGTGTGGTATCAGATCAGTCCCTGAGAGTTCAGTAGTCTGACTCCATGTTTCTGAGTCTGGGTGTGAAGGCCTGAATGCTTTTCCAGACGCTAGGAGGGTGAAAAGATAATGTGAGGGGTGGGTGGGGTCATCCACAATGTTGGTGGCTTTGCGGATGGAGCGTGTGATGCGAATGTCCATGACGGAGGGAAGAGAGACTCTAATGATCTTCTCAGCTATCCTCACTATCCTCTGGTCTTGTGATCTGAGGCTTAGAAAAACATGTTGTGCTGCTCAACCTTGGCACAATGATATGGGTGAATCATGGACGCAATAGAATTTGGGGATGATTCGTCCATACAGGGTCAGAATCATTCCATACCTCAATCACCTCGTACGTATGTTTGCTAGGTGGAGTTGGAGTTGCTCCTAACTGTGCGCAGTGGAGTTGAACAATCACAACTTCCCAGAATATTACAGTAACTGGAGGACAGTGAACAAGTCTTATTAATTCTATGCTGTGTGAGAGATGTAATCGTCCGCGAGTTCGCCTTAATACACAGGGCATTCAAGCCATTGCTGAATACAAACCCTCAAATGCAGCTCCCTCCACCAGCAACGCCAATATAGAAACTGCCGCAAAATCCATGCCCCCTGATAACCAGCCCCTTATATTTCCACCACCGTCGTGGGGACCGTACTACAAAGAGTCAACGCAAGGTAAGCTGCAAAGTGCAAACAAATGTACAACTTACCCTACATAGTGCACTACGTTTACTTTGTTTGTACTATGAGTACAGTCTTTGCACCTTGTCTGTTTGGCACTATATGTCGGTCATTCCTGTTATTCCGTGACTTTTCTGTCCTCATGGTTTACTTATATTTTCTGTAACATGAGTCACATATTTAAAGCAAATATATATTTAGGTCTTCGTTATCACGTAAACAGAGACAATACGTATTAAAACTTTTGTTGATATATGTATTAAGGCTGCCATGATTAGTGGGCGTAGTCGATGACTATCTTCAATATCACTACGCAATTATTGGAGTAGTTAGTCTCTAAAGCCCTGCAGTGACATGTAGTTTGTTGTTGTCAAAATGGGAGGGGCCGATACAAAGCACGGGTCTTAGGGAATTCTGATTAAGTATACACGCTTATTAATCCTGTTAATATAATTAGCATACACCCACTATTAGTGTAAATAAATGCACAAACCGCAAGGCTTTATCAGCAAGGTTATGCTGTGTTTGTATGAAATGTCTTTTTATATATCATTATTGTTTCAGTTTAAGCTGTAGCCATTTGTGCACGAATCTCCTTGCGTCAGAGGAAGCTGGAAGTGGGGTGTGACCTTTATGAAGCAGAATGAGACAGATGAGTTGTAAAATAAATGGTTACACTAACTGCAGTGAGACCTCTCTCATGCGGCCCTGCTCAATCTGTCTAGTCATACCATAGGAGTCAGTTAAACAGGGAGGTTTGTCTGCAGTGTTGGAACCTGTACAGCCAGTGCTTTGTACCGCTGATGGCCTCTTCTTCACACGTGCTTTGCTGCCACCTGCTGGTCAAAGTTTAATATTGGTTTATTAATTAGTGAAAGTAAAAGTCTTATTGCGTTGCTTATTAATTCTTAAATATATATTTAATGTATTTTCGTAATTATTTTTATTTAATAAATATTCTGATTGAATTAATATTTTTTAAATATTTCAAAATGAAATGTAAATGGTTTGTGGTTTTCAGATCACAGCTTCCTCTCAGAGCCCACCAATCAGTGACCATCTTGCAGTGTGATGTAAGACACGAAATCAGGACCGCCCACTTTTTACTCATTTTAATCTTAAAATATGGACAGTGTGAACTGGGACTTTGCCATTTTGCTCATATCACTTCCTCTGCCAGCACTTGCAGGATGGACTTCCCCTTTGAATCTGGTTCCTCCCAAGGTTTCTTCCTTCTAGGGAGATTTTCCTTGCCACTGGCTTGCTCTCTGTGGGCTTTGGGCAGGGATAAGGTAAAGTGCTTTGAGACAATGTAATGTTGTGAAAATGCGCGACACGAATAATATTGAATTGAAACGAATCACACCAGCTTGTCTCAGCTGACAGCAGCTCTTACTTATCTGATAAGGGGGGGGGGGGGGGGGGGGGGGAGGTATCACATAACTTCTGGTCAACATCAAAAGAAATTTATATATAAAATAATATATTGCATATTGCTATAACACTCAGTAAATGGGACCTATTATGCTTTTCCCTTTCTATTAGTGTGTTATATGGCTTCAGCTGCATGTAAACGGTCTGCAAAGTCTTTAGATGCAAAGTACATAGCAAAGGGAGTAACTCTCAGCACAGAAACCACTCATCTCTCATCTGCCTAAAACACCTCATTGTAATTCCAGCCCTTACTTCCATGACATGATGAGGTCACCTCATAACACAATCCTTATTGTCTGCCTACCTGCAAGGATCTGTCTGCAGACTGAAAGACAGGGGAATGAAGGGTAAACCGACCAATCAAACCACACTGGACTCATTGGGGGAGGGATTAGACAGAGGGTGAATAGAGATGTGCATTATGAGAAAACAATATGTGCTTTTTGAACACTGAAGCATGCATACTCTATTCTAGTAGATCATAAATATAAAATTATAAACTGAAAGTGAGCATAATAATGCCTTTTAAGCAACAGTAGGCTGCTGTCCATGGTGCTGAATACCTGAATTGTCAAATTTTACATTCAATTTTTTCACCTGCAACCCTCTTATTTTGTTGGTAAATGGACTGCATTTATATAGCACTTTTGTACTCTTACAAGTACTCAAAGCACTTTACAATTTATGCCTCACATTCATCCATCCATACACACATTCATACACCGGTGGCAGAGGCTGCCATGCAAGGTGCCAACCTGCACACCGGGAGCAATTTGGGGTTCAGTGTCTTGCTCAAGGACACTTTGATGGGGTCAGGAGGAACCAGGGCTCGAACCTGCAACCTTCCAGTTGCCGAACGATAGCACTACCTCCTGCGCCACCATCTTCCCCACAAGACTGGGGTGATGTGATCACATTTTTTAGTGTTTGTGAGAACTCTGGCTGCCGCATTTTGTACCAGCTGAAGTTTATTTAAGAATACTCATTGGCAGTGATGCTCTGTGAAGTCATACAGAGGTGGGTATAGAAAGGATTACAGTGAGTAATAGATGATTTAAAATTTGACAACAAAAAGGCTTTGGACAATCAGTTCAACTTTGAAAAGTTTCTCTCTGTCTCTCTTGCTAGTTATTTCTCTTTACCCCCCAGTCAAGGAGGAATCAAATGCAGAATCACATTGTAAAAGCTCTTTTTGTGTGAACATTAGAAAACAGATTAATACCTATTAATCAGTTTGAAACTTTACATTCAGACCTACATCAGTCAGAAGGAGCAGGCGATGACCAGCCCAACCATCAGCTCTATCTCTGATTTTACAGAATCCCTTGTCAGGGTAACTTCTGAAGTCACGACTAAACTAATTTCCATCTCTGCCTTCAGCTTCACCAGCTAGATTAAACTGATCATTGAGGAGGGAAATACAGTCAAGCCTCACAGTAATGCCATAAAACATACTAAGGTTAAATGTATTAATATTGACTTGAGTAGCTGAATTTTGTTTATCCATTAGAGGGCAGCCATATGCAAGTCATTTATTTGTAGAGCGTATTTAAAATCAACAGGAATTGAGGAAGTGCTTTCCAGGCTAGAGAGAACTGATTAGCAAATTCTCCATTCACAGTAAAGTATATAAATAAAATTACATGGAAACATGCATACAAGAAATAAGATAATAAAAAATAATTGAAATGTACAATAAGCAACACATTTAAAAAGTTATGTTAAAATTAAATTAATTTGGGAATAGCAGATCTGAACTGTATTGTGGGGCTAATATATTGAGTGCTACAAAAACAAATAGCAAAGTTGTAAGGAAAGCACAGCAGAGAGAGACCCTGGTATTCCAGTGAGGAATGGATACAGATAAAATAAAACCAAAATATGACACAGAAGGTGAGACTGACCTCAGGCCTCAAGCTGATGAAGGAGGGATGTCTGCCCCTGAGCTGCACACTCAGCCCACTGAGCCACACGCTGCCCCCCTAGACACCATTAGGGTCTGGATTAGAGACAGCAAAAGGCATACTCATATACATACTGTACCTAAACACATCACAGCGATACAGGCACCAATAGGCATACTCATATACATACTGTACCTATACACATCACAGCATTACAGGCACCAATAGGCATACTCATACACATACTGTACCTATACACATCACAGCGTTACAGGCACCAATAGGCATACTCATATACATACTGTACCTATACACATCACAGCATTACAGGCACCAATAGGCATACTCATACACATACTGTACCTATACACATCACAGCGTTACAGGCACCAATAGGCATACTCATATACATACTGTACCTATACACATCACAGTGTTACAGACACCAATAGACATACACATTTTAACTGCCATAATTGTAAATTATGTCAATTTGTTTAATTTATTGTGTTCATTTATGTTGTTTATTTCCTTTATTTATTGTTGTGCCTTTGGGGTAGGAACTAAGTTTCATTCTGCGTTGCCTACAGGCTCGTTTTAAGTGACGTAAAGGGAGGAAGTAAAAAGGCATGTGCAAAGAAACGTTATAAGTTAACTAAGTCACAAGAAGGAATAAGCTGCTTTAAAGTAAAGGAAAGCTGTAAATAAGAAGAAATTGGGAATTATTTGTTAAGTTTTGTTTCTGAAGCGGACTCATTCTCTCACGGTTACGTGCAGCCAGCGAGGTATGTTAACTGTGTTTGTTTATTGCGTATTCTTAACTTGCGTTTAAATGTTTATTTGTAATATTTATGTTTGGTCATTCTGTACTTTATGTAATGACAGTTTGACGGTGGATTTCATGGTGTTTCGGAGGAGAAGTGTGACGGAGGAATAAATCCATCAGTGAATGAAGAATCGTGGTTTCGTGTATAAACCGGAGGGAGGGATACACATACTGTACCCATACACATCACAGCGTTACAGGGACCAATAGGCATACTCATACACATACTGTACCTATACACATCACAGCGTTACAGGCACCAACAGCAATACGCATACACATACTGTACCTATACACATCACAGCGTTACAGGCACCAATAGGCATAGTCATACACATACTGTACCTATACACATCACAGCGTTACAGGCACCAATAGGCATACTCATATACATACTGTACCTATACACATCACAGCGTTACAGGCACCAATAGGCATAATCATATACATACTGTACCTATACACATCACAGCGTTACAGGCACCAATAGGCATAGTCATACACATACTGTACCCATACACATCACAGCGTTACAGGCACCAATAGGCATACTCATACACATACTGTACCTATACACATCACAGTGTTACAGGCACCAATAGGCCTACTCAATCACATACTGTACCTTTACACATCACAGCGTTACAGGCACCAATAGGCATACTCATATACATACTGTACCTATACACATCACAGTGTTACAGACACCAATAGACATACACATACTGTACCCATACACATCACAGCGTTACAGGCACCAATAGGCATACTCATACACATACTGTACCTATACACATCACAGCGTTACAGGCACCAATAGGCATACTCATACACATACTGTACCTATACACATCACAGCGTTACAGGCACCAATAGGCATACTCATACACATACTGTACCCATTCACATCACAGCGTTACAGACACCAATAGGCATACTCATACACATAGTGTACCTATACACATCACAGCGATACAGGCACCAATAGGCATACTCATACACATACTGTACCCATACACATCACAGCGTTACAGGCACCAATAGGCATACTCATACACATACTGTACCTATACACATCACAGCGTTACAGGCACCAATAGGCATACTCATACACATACTGTACCCATACACATCATAGCGTTACAGACACCAATAGGCATACTCATATACATACTGTACCTATACACATCACAGCGTTACAGGCAGCAATAGGCATACTCATACACATACTGTACCTTTACAAATCACAGCGTTACAGGCACCAATAGGCCTACTCATACACATACTGTACCTTTACACATCACAGCGTTACAGGCACCAATAGGCATACTCATACACATACTGTACTGTACCTATACACATCACAGCGTTACAGGCATCAATAGGCATACTAATGCACATACTGTACCTATACACACCACAGTGTTACAGGCACCAATAGGCCTACTCATACACATACTGTACCTTTACACATCACAGCGTTACAGGCACCAATAGGCCTACTCATACACATACTATACCTATACACATCACAGAGTTACAGGCACCAATAGGCATACTCATACACATACTGTACCTATACAGATCACAGCGTTACAGGCACCAATAGGCATACTTATACACATACTGTACCTATACACATCACAGCGTTACAGGCACCAATAGGCATACTCATACACATACTGTACCCATTCACATCACAGCGTTACAGACACCAATAGGCATACTCATACACATACTGTACCTATACACATCACAGCGATACAGGCACCAATAGGCATACTCATACACATACTGTACCCATACACATCACAGCGTTACAGGCACCAATAGGCATACTCATACACATACTGTACCTATACACATCACAGCGTTACAGGCACCAATAGGCATACTCATACACATACTGTACCCATACACATCATAGCGTTACAGACACCAATAGGCATACTCATACACATACTGTACCCATACACATCACAGCGTTACAGGCACCAATAGGCATACTCTTACACATACTGTACCCATACACATCACAGCGTTACAGACACCAATAGGCATACTCATACACATACTGTACCTTTACACATCACAGTGTTACAGGCACCAATAGGCCTACTCATACACATACTGTACCTTTACACATCACAGCGTTACAGGCACCAATAGGCATACTCATACACATACTGTACTGTACCTATACACATCACAGCGTTACAGGCATCAATAGGCATACTCATACACATACTGTACCTATACACATCACAGTGTTTCAGGCACCAATAGGCCTACTCATACACATACTGTACCTTTACACATCACAGCGTTGCAGGCACCAATAGGCCTACTCATACACATACTGTACCTTTACACATCACAGCGTTGCAGGCACCAATAGGCCTACTCATACACATACTATACCTATACACATCACAGCATTACAGGCACCAATAGGCATACTCATACACATACTGTACCTATACACATCACAGCATTACAGGCACCAATAGGCATACTCATACACATACTGTACCTATACACATCACAGCGTTACAGGCACCAATAGGCATACTTATACACATACTGTACCTTTACACATCACAGCATTACAGGCACCAATGCTCATACTCATACACATACTCATACACATCACAGTGTTAGAGACAGATCAAGGATGCAACTGGCAATTTAGTCTGCAGCAGAGGTGCAGTGTTTGCTGGAAATTTCTGCTGATGAGAGTGTCTAGGAACAGCTGGATGCAAAACACAAAAATCTTAGATATTTAGTATAACGTGGGACTGTTTTCTTATACATGCAGCACGTATAAGTAAAAATAGCTGCATTACATACTCGATAAATCTATATGAGGGCTGTTTGTCATCATGCCCAAAACAACCCCAAATAAGCCACAATATAAGGACATTAGTCATAAACTCCACTGTGCTGTACGATTGCGCGTTTCCTATTTTCACTTCAACACAAAAAGTTATACAAAGATGACGCAAGTGCGGTGGGGCCCGAAATGTTAAGTGCAATGTGACCGCAGACCAGCGGGGAGTGGGAGGGGGGATAATCCTGCTCAGGCATGGTGCGAGGCTACTGGGCCAAGTGTGAGTACACACACAGAAACACGATCCTAATGGACCTCTTGTTTCCTACTGATCCACTGAGATTAAAAGGACCTACTGCAGTGGAACTTAACAAACTGTATAAAACATAACAAAGACTGAAACAAAGGCCTGAGGTCAGACCCTCTGTATGCAGCACACAGTGTTTCTGCAGAGTCTCACCCTCACATCCTGTATGACGACATTTCTGCTTTTCAGAATAAGTGTCTGTCTGAAAATATCTTAGCTGCTTATGTTCATGTGTGAGAAAGAAGGAAGTTACACAGCTCATTAATAACATCAACTTACATGCTTCATTTACATGTATTTCTATACCCAGTGAGCTACAATGATTCTTTGTAAAGTTCAACTATCCATTACAGTGGTACCTCAGTATACGTCCACTTTGAAATAAGTCCAACTTGATATACGTCCTGCTTGGACACGGAAAATTTTGTTTGGTATATGGCCTTTGTTTGGAATACGACTCATGTGCTAGAACTTGTATGGGTCATAATGAGTCAGGACACCACGCGCTTCCCTTGTTTACCTCTCAAGACAAAGCCACGACTGCCCACCAGCGTCAGTACGCCAGTTGCTACCATTCAGTGAACAACCCGCGCTATAACTCTCTTTTCATTTGTTTCATCTAATTGCTTTTATATTTATGTATTTTAGTATTAAGCAATGTTTAAGTTATTTTATACAACCCCATCAATATATAATATGCCAATAACAATAGGATTTTTTTTTCATGGGAACGGATTAATCATTTTCCTTATATTTCTTATGGGAAAAATTTGTTTGGTATACATCCTGTTTGGTATAAGTCCAAGGATCTGGAACAGATTAAGGACGTATACCGAGGTATCACTGTATTTGATATTGCCAAATTTGTAAAATTCCTAATATTATTACAATATTTATTCCTGCAAACTGCAGGACAAAGGCAACATGAAAAATGTTTTCCTGCAATTGATAAGAAATACGCAGAAACACACACCGTAAAGATTGTAACCTCTGACAGTATGTACTGGCTTTCACTGCTTTCTGCAGTGTCTCTCCCTCTCAGCTCTTCATTTCACACTTTATATGTGTATCTGTAGAAAACAGCTGTGAGTCACATGAATGACACAAGAAACCAAGCAAGCTGAAGACTTTAATTTTGTTTTATTGTCCCCCCTGCACTTGCATGTTCTCCCCGTGTCAGTGTGGGGTTTCCTCTGGTTTCTCCTGTTTCCCCCCACAGCCCAAAAACATGCTGAGGTTTATTGGAGTTACCATAGGTGTGCATGTGTGTGTGAATGGTGTGTTTGCCCTGCGAGTGGTTGCAGCCCCATGCTGGGTTATTCCCGGCCTTATGCCATAGCTTCCAGGATAGACTGTGGGCCATCAGGATCCTGCACAGAATAAGCAGCTATAGAAGATGGATGGATGGATGGTTGGATGTTATGTCTTGCTGAAGTGCTAAACATTCAGCCTTGTGGTTTTGTCACTTCCTGTTTAAAGTGTCCACTCCCCCATCACTCTGCCTGCTGTGTGTGAGAATAGAAACGACCATGACAGTGAAGGTACAGAGGATGAGGAAGTGATTGTCAGTCTCCTCAGATCTGGGCTCAGTGACACACACATGTATGGATCCTCTGATGCTCCTGTTTCTTCTCATTGCTGGGCTCACAGGTGAGTGTCTCTCATTACAGTGGTACTGAGTAGAGATCTCTCTCCTGCTCCTCACAGACTGTCAGCTGCAGTTTGGAGATCATGATGGAGATCTGCTGCTACATCAGAAGAAATTGCTATGGCTACATTCCGGAAACATTTGCAGAGGCTGCATTGAGTATAATACTCTATGAAGTTGTAGATAGTATTTGGATTCTCACTGGTTTTTATATCACTTATATTATTATGTAATTTTTAAAAAGCTTTAACAAAAATATTTTACCAATAAACTGGCAATTACGTCATACATGTACAGTATTTTGTGTTTTGTATTTGTTAGTACAGTGGTACCTCAGTTCTCAAACTCATTAGAACTCGAATTTCTTAAAAGTCCAACCAACCAGTTCGAAAATAATTACCTAAAGCTCGATCTGAATCTCAAACCGTGAACGCTGATCAAAGATAACTTGTACGCGCAGGGAAATGAGTCACGCCGCACGTCTCTCAGCAGAAACAAAGGGTAAAGCTTCAGTCTCATCCTCGCAAAACCCCTGATAGGAATATTATTCTTATTTACTCATGTTGGCACAAGGTGCTGATGACTGTATGCATTTTAATCTGGGCTCTTCTCTCATAAAACATATACTTTGTGCTCTAAGTACAATTTTTAAAGTGTGACCCCAAATATTGCAAATGCCCCCATTTTTAGACAGTGGGGGCAGAAGTTGCCCCACCGCATATATATTGTGTGTATTGTGTGTTCCAACACTGCAGACATGTAAAATCTAGAAAAAGTGTTAAATAATTGTGATTTGGCTGCAGACCATGATACCCATGAATATCATTGTGCACCTTCATGGTGCTAATTGGAACCACAGAACTTGGTGTCTAAAAGGACTCCTGAAGAGGCACTGTGGGAATGTTAGTCAATCGAGATGCTCAGCTCTCTTTTAATCTGTTCTCATTTCATTTTAAAAACAAACGCTATACATTAGTTGGGTATCACTGTCGCCTGAAAGAGTCGTATGTTTCACCATAGCTGTTTAATCATTAGTATAATTATTTAGGTCCTAATGCAGGAAGCACACAGTGTAAAGTGAGGTAAACCTTCAACAGCATGTCAGTCCATTGCAGGGCACTGGAAGCTGGAGAAATGCAATGTGAACAGAGGAAGCCTGCAAACTGCACACAGACGCAGTCATGGTCACATTCAAAGCCAACAGTCAGCAGTGCTGAGATGGCAGGGGTATGAGTCAGATATCTAATATCTGTATAAACTAAAGAGACAGAGAGATTTTGGGGAACCACGGCAAGGACAACAGAAGACATGGGCATCTGACTATAAGGCATGAAAATCCAACTCAATGTCCCCACTCTACTCACACACCCCTACCCTTAACAACCTGTATCCCCCACACACTCCTCCCACCTATGCAACAATCATTGTTATTAAAAGCCCAACACTGGGCGACTTGTCTCAATGTAACCAGGTTCACTGAATCTACACCTATGGCTGTCCTTTCATGTGCCATCACTACGTGACACCGCTTCAATTCTGGAGCGCTTCGTCACAAAATTAAATCAGTCACGGATCCTCTATTATCCAAAGATCTGTCAAATACTTTTTGAGTTATCACAATAATTAAATCAATTGTCTGGGGCTGTCCTTTTCTTTGATATTGCATGATTAGACATGATTAGAGAGATAGACCAACCTACCTACCTGCACACAGTTCACCATCAAGAAAGGTGTCATGTAGCACGACTGAATGCACTGAAGTGCCGTCTAGAGAGGCAAAAATGTCGCTATTGGCTGCCCTTTACATGGAAAGACATTGACCTGTGGGAGGAAACCGGAGAACTGAGAGGAAACCAGCATAGATACAGGAAGACCATGCAAACTGCCCACTGAAAGCTGGGCCAGATACCGAAACCACAAGCCTGGAGGTGTGAGGCCCCCACGCTGCCCCCAGTCTCCACCAGCTAGAGGGTAACTAGCTCTCCAAATCTGCTGCAGAGTGAAAGACAACCAGGTTTAGCCTTGACCCCTAACACTGATCTTGCCCCCTGATAAGCACTGAGACCTTCTGCAGTAATACATGAAGCTGGGTGTTTAGACCCCTCTGTCTGTACACACAGAAATGACTGATGGCATCCCGGCTGTCTGCTCACATAACCACCTGTGCTGCTGAAATGACACCAGTAAGATCAATCACAGGCCTCACAGAAAACCAAAGGGTACAAGAGACAGGAGCAGTTTATCTGCACTGACAGTCTTTATATATATCATGCAGTATATTTAGATATTATGTATATAGTTTCAATTACCTGATTCAGGGTACATTTCTAAGAATATAATATGTATTTCCAATTTCCAAGACAAAGATGTTTTTATTAAGACTGCCATAATTCACAACTGACATCATGATCTCCAAACTGCAGCTGACAGTGTGTGAGCAGCAGGAGAGAGATCTCTACTCAGTACCACTGTAATGAGAGACACTCATCTGTGAGCCCAGCAATGAGAAGAAACAGGAGCATCAGAGGATCCATACATGTGTGTGTCACTGAGCCCAGATCTGTGGAGACTGACCCTCACTTCCTCATCCTCTGTACATTCACTATCTCTGTCGTTTCTATTCTCACACACAGCAGGCAGAGTGAAAGGGGAGTGGACACTTTAAACAGGAAGTGACAAAACCACACGGTTGAATGTTTAGCACCAAATACTTCAGCAAGTCATTCTATTATTATTACTATATGCAGCATAAAACTCATAATAAAATGCATCATAATTTTTCTTTATGCTGCTTGGACACTAAAAGATTTACTATGCACAAGGCATGTATATTTGCTTATGATGACAATAGAATTTGTAGTATTAAACAAGGGAGCCATGGTTTGAACAAAAGAGGCTTTGTGATGCACTTTGTGTGAGAGAATGGAAGGAAATAGCTGTGCAGACACACTCTGACATGGGATTAATGCCTACAGAAGGTCAGGATGACGATAATTATGGGATGTAGTATCTAAGGGGGTAACCCAGGTGATTACACAATCACCTACAAGAAATATTGAGTCATTTGAAGGGAACTTCGATTACATTTTCAGTAATGAACAAAGACCAGTTTATTAATAATAGTAATAGACAAATTTTAACTAATTATTCTTCCACAGGGCGAAGCTGCAGTGATTTCACTGGGACTGGACACTACCTGAACTGGGTTTAGTGATATCAGGTCAGCTGCCTTCCGCCATCTCCTATTTCAATGTCCAGAGAAAGCGAGCAAAGCAGCTGTGCACTTTGGGGAGTCAATGGAAGAATTTGTGGAGAGTTTTGAGGCACCATGTCGCAGAGAAGTGATGTGTTGAGTGGCCTTCCATGGTTGAGTTCCAGGGAGCTGGACCTTCTGGGCAACAAGAGGGAGCAGTAAGGGCAGGTTGTCTGCGTCACTACAAGAAGCCCAGTAAGGTCTTCCTCTTCCTTGGGCTCCTCCAGTCACTATCGCTCCATGGATCAATTAGTGGACTGTTGACGATCCACTGAGGTACGTAGGCCAGTGGCTTGGGCCAAGGCAGGAGGCTGGGTGCTGGGACCAAAACAGATACCAAGGACTGGGGCTCTGACCCCATCACCACTGGGTCACCTGCAGGAGCAAAGGACACGAATCCCAACAGACGGGGTGTCACAGAGTCTGGGGATCATCCTGCTTAGGGAGTCATTCTGTCATGGCGTGGCAATGACAAGCTAACAAGCTTGGTGGTTACTACCGACAAGGCCTTGATTGTTGGTGATTTTAATATTCATATGGAAAATGAAAGTGATCCAGTAACAAAAGCATTTACTGCCATTCTTGACTCTGTCGGTGTACATCAGAATGTAACTGGGCCAACTCATGCCTGTAACCACACCCTAGACCTGATTCTTAGTCATGGTGTCCTGGTAGAACACATATCAATTATCCCTCAGAATCCTCTACTTTCAGATCATTACCTTTTAACATTTCAAATACAACATAACTCCCCTAAGGCCCCAGACCAGAGGTACGATACTAGACGTTCCATAGCCTCATTATCCGCTGCAACTTTTCTGGAACAGCTCCCACAGTCCTTTAACCTAACCTCTGAAGTGTCATGTGTAAATGAACTTGAACAGGTAACCGTGAACATGGTAGAATCATTTCGTACCACTCTTGATCATGTAGCACCACTCAAGAAAATAAAACATAGGGATAAGAAACCTGCCCCCTGGTACTCTAACCGTACACGTGAACTTAAACAAGCTTCACGAAAGCTAGAACGCAAATGGCGGTCAACAAAATTAGAAGTTTTTAGATTTGCCTGGAAAGAGAGCCTGTCTAAGTATAGACATGCACTAATGACTGCTAGGTCTATGTATCTCTCTAAACTAATAGAAAATAACAAAACCAATCCTAAATTCCTATTTGAAACTGTATCTAGGTTAACAAAGAATCGTTCAATGTTAAACTCACATGTCCCAGAAGCTCTTGGTAGTGATGCCTTTATTGCGTTTTTTAATAATAAAATAACCACGATTAGACATACCATCACGAGCACGCCCACGGTTGCACACAACCACCAATCCTCTGCTAGTGCTAGTGTTATTAGTACTAATGATAACATCTTTGAATGTTTCACTCCTGTAGTGCAGACAGAACTCCTTCAGTTAATTTCCTCTTGCAAACCCACTACTAGCCTTGATGACCCAATACCCACCAATCGACTTAAGGAAATTGCACCACTGATTAGCACTACATTGTTAAACTTGTTAAACTCATCTCTTAGTCTTGGATATGTTCCTAAATCTTTTAAAATGGCTGCTATTAGACCTATCCTAAAGAAACCAAATCTTGAACCTAGTGACTTAGGAAACTATAGACCCATCTCAAATCTTCCCTTCATTTCTAAAATTCTTGAGAAAGTTGTTGCTCACCAGCTGTCCTCCTTTCTTCAAGATAATAATGCTAACGAGCTATATCAGTCTGGTTTCAGACCCAATCATAGCACAGAAACGGCCTTAGTCAAAGTGATAAACGACTTGCTTATGGCTTCCGACCGTGGCTGTATATCGCTATTATTCTTACTGGATCTAACTGCAGCATTCGATACTGTAGACCATAATATTCTTTTGGACCGGTTGGAAACATTGATTGACATTAAAGGGACAGCACTACTGTGGTTTCGTTCGTATTTCACTGATCGTTACCAGTTTGTCCATGTAAAAAATGAGTCATTCATAGCCACTAAAGTAAGATATGGTGTCCCGCAGGGATCAGTGCTGGGCCCCCTACTGTTCAATCTATATATGCTACCGCTTGGTAACATAATTAGAAATTACAGTGTTAATTTTCATTGTTATGCTGATGATACACAATTGTATATATCTGTTAAACCTAGTGACGCATCCCAGCTCTCTTCTTTAGCCGACTGTCTGCTAGACATCCGTTGTTGGATGGCAAGGAATTTCCTCATGTTAAATACTGAAAAAACTGAGGTTCTTTTAATCGGTCCTAAGGAGGCCCGCAATAAGTTTGTAAACCCCAACCCTAGCGGCCTCCCTACTCAATTTAAAACAGTGGTCAGAAATCTTGGTGTCCTGGTAGACTCCGACCTCTGCTTCAGTGCTCACATAAATAGCATTACCAGTACGGCATTTTATCATCTACGGAACATAGCCAAGCTTCGGAAGTTGCTGTCCTTTCAAGATGCAGAAAAACTAATACATGCCTTTATAACTTCTAGATTGGACTACTGCAATGCCCTCCTTTCGGGTTGTCCATCTGGATCCCTACATAAACTTCAGTTAGTACAAAATGCAGCTGCCAGAGTTCTAACAAAAACTAAAAAATTTGATCACATTAGCCCTATCCTGTCTTCCCTGCACTGGCTACCGGTCAAGTTTAGGATTGACTACAAATTATTACTATTGACTTACAAAACTCTGAATGGCCTTGCACCACAATATCTCAATGATCTTCTGGTCCCTTACAACCCTCCTCGCCTGCTTCGTTCACAAGGAGCAGGATATCTATTAGTTCCTAAAGTAGACAGGGCTACGGCAGGCTGCAGAGCATTCTCTTACAGAGCTCCGCAGCTGTGGAATGGTCTCCCGGCGGATGTGCGGGATTCAGGCACACTCTCGCTTTTCAAGTCTAGATTAAAAACGCACTTGTATAGCTTAGCGTATAGGAAACCTAGTTCTGGTTCCAGCTAGTCGCTCACTCCCAGTCAGACTAACAGTATGAGGTGAAGAGCTGGGTGGGGATCGGTGTCATTGGCTTTGGATAAACTGAGGCGTCAGTGCTGTCACTCTAGCTTTACACTAGAGTGCTGATGTTCAGGGAGTCCCCATGCCTGTGTTCCCGCCTGTCTCTGCCTCTTTCTCATGCTGCTATACCCAGATCTGCCGGAGCCTAGACGAATATTGCACTCGATCGTTTTGCTTGCACTGCCTCTGGTTTCCTCAACTCTGGCTAATACACAATTATTCTTACTTCCTCCCTCACCCCTTCTAGGGTGTGCTCCATGGAGCACAATGTCGTTGAAGAGTTTATGCCTCTGCGGCCTGCAAGACAACTACCTCCACCTCCGGCACCTACCCTCCAACCTGCCTGCCCTTGGCTCAATACGATGCCTCGCCATCCACCCTGCGGCTGTGTGTCTATTAATCCTGCCATCGTGCATCAAGCACCACGTGCCTGCACCGGTCGGCCGCTGCATTGAGACATATATTTCAACCCCTGTATTAGCTTAGTCATTTCATCTTGTCTGTATTAGCTTAGTCATTTCATCTTGTTTGTTTGACTCATCTGCTGGCCCCTGGAGGATGGGCTCCCCCTTTGGGTCTGGTTCCTCCCAAGGTTTCTTCCTCTTAGGGAGTTTTTCCTTGCCACCGTTGCCTTTGGCTTACTCAATGGGGGGTCCTTACGAGGCAGAAATGTAAAGCGCATTGAGACAATGTAATGTTGTGATAATGCGCTATATAAATAAAATTGAATTGAATTGAATGACAGAGACTGCAGAACTATTCAACTGCTCCAGTTACTTCTTTAATCCAATTTATGATATTTGTAAACATTCTTTAATAGACATTACCACCAAAATTCCTGTAGTAATTAACAGCTATTTTAGAGCAAAATTCACAAAGAAGCCAAACGGTGAGCTCAGCGTGTGTACAGACCCTAAACCACTGAATAAAGCACTGAAGAGGAACCATTTTCCTCTCCCTACCATTGATGACATCTTGCTAGATCTAAAGAAGCTTTTCAGTGTGTGACATCAGAAATGGCTGTTGGCATGTCAAGCTGGAGGAAAACTTCAGCTACCCGACCACTTTCTCGCCCCCTTGTGGCAGGTACAGGTGGCTGTGCATACCTATGGGCATCAGCACTGCTCCAGAGATTTTCCAAAGATGACTGAGCCCTGGAACGGCTTGGAGGGAGTTCATGTGATTACAGATGGCATTTCAATCACAGGTGAGGGAGACACAATGGAACTGGCAGAGAAAGATCGTGACAGAAGACTGACGTAATTTATGGACAGATGTACTGAGGAAAACATCAAGCTAAATGTAAACTAAGACTGAGACAGACGCTGTTCCATTCATAGGATATTTACTGACAGTGGATGGACTTCAAATTGATCCAGAAAAAGGCAAAGCAATCCAGCAGATGCCCAAAGCAGGGGGGCAAAGACTCCTAAAAATGGTAAATTTCTTAGCCAAGTTTTGCAGCCACCGTTCAGACCAGTGTGAGCCTCTGCGACAATTGACCCATGAAGGCAGTTTGTGGGAGTGGACAGACATTCAGGATGCTGCATTCTCCAAAATCAGAGAGTCCATTGTGAATGCACCGGTACTGAAATATTATGATCCCAAGGAAGACTTGATTCTCCAGTGTGATGCTTCAGACACCAGTTTGGGTGCAGCTGTGATACAATGCAGGAAACCAGTGGCTTTTGGGAGCAGAGCACTCATGCAAACTGAACAAGGATATGCTCAGATAGAAAAGGAGCCTCTAACAATAGATACTTCATTGATGCCTGTGGAAAGATTCTCTTTATCCTTCCCCCAAACTGCTCTCCTTAGGCAAAGGGGAACCTGGCTGTGAAGGGCAGCCACCCATGGCAGTGCCCAGGAAGCTGGGGGTTAAGGGCCTCATTTAAAGCAGCCACAGACATGCTGAGATTGGGCTTGAACCAGTGACTTTCCAATCACAGCCACAGAGGCTTAACCCACTGAGCCACACACTGCCTCCAGTGCTTCCCTATTCTGTATGGCATGGAGAAGCTTCACCAGTGTACCTTCATTGCATGCACATAAGAGGCTGCAATGCATACTGCTGCATCTACAGTGGTCTGACATGTAACCTGCTACCAACAGGAGCGACCTGATCACGCAGGTAGATTGCAGTGGACCAGTGTCTAGGTTTGTAGGGAGAGGTAAGGATTGGAGAGTCGGACACAATGAATAGCAAGGGCCTCAGTTAACTTCAGATACCAATGTATTTCAAGATAATTTACTGAAAGAGACACAAAAATCACATTTAAACCTGCATTGTAAAATAAAATGTGAACAGATGAAACACCAATACATTCAATCAATTAGTCCTTGTCTGAAATGGTCAAATTTTCCTTTTAAACAAGAGATCTTTTTTTTTTTCAGAACAGTCTGGGTGCATCTTCTGTCCTACCAGACCGGGGTCGTGGTAAGAGCACTTCTTCTTAAGAAGTGGTTCTCAGTGGTTGGCTCACCATCTCCTTCGACAAGGAGAGAATTCAAATCATGTGGTTCTTCTGGATCTTCAAAAAAACCCAATCAAGACTCCAACTTAGCAACACCTGCAGTTTGTTGTTGCAAAAAATAAAGTATTTGAGTGACTAGAGGGGATACCTGACTACCTAAGAGAGAAGCGGATTTATCCAGGACTGGGTCATGGACAACTTTGGCATCTGTTCCTGTAATGAGCTCATAATCATGGAGTTTAAGGATATGGCTAGATAGGTCCAGGAAGAATGAGCTTTGTGGGGGTGGGGGCATAAGCAGCAGCCAAACAGATCTTACTTCCCCCAACTCAGACAGGATACAGCAGAACCTGTGGTGAGCATCAGCCCCAGAATCGAGAGTGAAAATTTAAGGGGCAGGTTGGACATTTAATTAAACAACAGCAACAATGTAACAGTCATGCAATTTTGTGATTAATAACTGGGGTGGAGACAGCAACTCCTGGATGGGCAAACAAAGCAATCAGAGCTGCTACAGGGAAGCACATTGCACAGCAGCCCATAGCGATCATGGTGACCTGCAGGAATTGGCCGGCGAACTCGGTGCAGTTCAATGGCGTTAAATAGGGAGAGTTCCAAGATACTGGAAGTCATCCATGGTAATATTCACATCCTCAGGAGCAGGGGCGGATTAAGGTGCACAGAGGCCCCTAGGCTACAGTAGTCCGTGGGCCCCCCAACCCCGCCCCCCTCCGCGCCAATGGGGGCCCCCTTGCAGGCTGGCACACGTGGGGCCCCTAGGCTTAAGCCATATCTAGCCTGTGCGTTAATCCGCCCCTGCTCAGGAGTATCATATAAAACTTGTGTAAGCCTCAACTCCTTCACTGCCCTGATCGGGGCGTTCATCGCTTTCCTATCTGCAGCTGTTTTAGCACTAAAATATTGGTAAAAAAAGAGATTCTCCTACAAAAAGTCAGAAAAGTCAAAGTGCATGATAATAGGAGGGGGACGTGAAGAGTTTTCTGACGGCCGTACAGCCTATGAGCACAGCGAATGGCTGACTGAAAGGCAGAGAGCTGAGGGAAAGTAGGGGCCTGAGTTACTGTATCACACCCAGCCAGGGCGTTGAGGGTGTCCGGCTTGGTGACCTCAGGATTAGGTCTCTGCCTTTTGCAGATGATGAGGTCCTGTTGGCCTCATCGGACCGTGACCTTCAGCTCTCGCTGCGACAGTTCGCAACCGAGTGTGAAGCGGTTGGGATGAGAATCAGCACCTCCAAATCCGAGACCATGGTCCTCAGCCGGAAAAGGGTAGAATGCTCTCTCTGGGTCGGGGATGGGGTCCTTCCCCAAGTGGAGGAGTTTAAGTATCTCGGGGTCTTGTTCACGAGTGGGGGGACGATGGAGCGGGAGATCTACAGGCGGATCGTTGCGGTGTCCACAGTGATGCGGGCGCTGCATCGGTCTGTCAAGGTAAAGAAGGAGCTGAGCCAAAAGGCGAAGCTCTCGATTTACCAGTCGATCTACGTTCCTACCCTCACCTATGGTCACGAGCTGTGGGTAGTGACCGAAAGAACGAGATCGCGAGTGCAAGCGGCCAAAATGAGTTTCCTCCGCAGGGTGGCTGGGCTCTCCCTTAGAGATAGGGTGAGGAGCTCGGTCATTCGGGAGAGACTCAGAGTAGAGTCGCTACTCCTCCGCATCGAGAGGAGCCAGATGAGGTGGCTTGGGCATCTGGTCAGGATGCCTCCTGGACGCCTCCCTGGAGGTGTTCCGGGCATGTCCCACTGGGAGGAGGCCCCGGGGAAGACCCAGGACATGCTGGAGGGACTATGTCTCTCGGCTGGCCTGGGAACGCCTCGGGATTCCCCCAGAGGATCTGGATGAAGTGGCCGGGGAGAGGGAAGTCTGGGTTTCCCTGCTGAGACTGCTGCCCCCGCGACCCGACCTCGGATAAGCGGATGGATATTCTTGTACTGTCCACTTTCTCCCGTGACAATGCAAATTTCCCACTTGTGGGACTAATAAAGGAGTATCTTATCTTATCTTATTTTATCTTATCTTATCATCTTAATTAGGGAATCTCCAGTGTGTGACTGCCCTCTAGTGGATAAACAAAATTCAACTACATAAGTCAATATTACAGTGTTTTCCAATCATTTTCACACTTGTCTCAATACCATGTCCACTTTTTCAAAACACTTCACACTGTGAACTTTACAAACATGCACCTGAGCATATCAGTTAACTTTCGGTGCAATATGCACTAAAACCACCAGAACACTTCACACTTCACCCAAAAGTGACACACGCTGCCAAACCTATAGCACACGCACTCTCTCACAAGACGACTTTGTCACACAAAGAACAATGCATGAAAAAACACAAACAACTTGAAGCGCTGCAAAATGCATATATATGATGTGTTGTTGTATCCTATATTTTCACACGTTTATTGCAAAGTAAAAGAAAAACGTATGCCATTTCTTACAGTAAACATTGTAATACAAACAAATAATACAGTAAATAAATTCAGCTGCGCAATACACTGGAAAAGAAAAATACATTACAGCCACCTACTGAAAGTACATTACATTCAATACAGAAAAAAACAAAACAAACATAGCCAAATAGCAAAGTTTGACTGTATACAGTTAAGTATACTGTTGTCCTGGACTAATCCATTTGGTCCCTTGCATTTGGCCATAAATTTTCATCGACATCACACTGAATATTTTCTCTTGCAATACACCAAGGAAAAAATCTCTTTGAGTGTCTTATCCAGCTCTGGATGTCCTCCACATGGATGTCCACACACCCAGCAGCCATTGCATCTAAAAGCGACATCTGATCATGTGGCCGATGGTCATATACCTTCCATCCCCATGCAGAAAAAAATCCTTCAGTCGGGTTGAGGAATGGAGAGTATGGTGGCAAGAATAATGACATCATCCAGGGATGGGCTACAAACCACTCTGTGACTTGGCGGGAATGATGAAAGGCCACATTGTCCCACACAATCACAGATACCAGTAAATTCTTCCTCTCCCTCCTGTGGGAGGTAAATGCTAAATCCTACAGTAGTGGGTTACAGTAAAGACAAACGTGCATCGATGCATCAGTTTTTTCCTGGAGACTTTCCTCAAATCACACCACTACAGTAATATATACACCAATCAAATGCCTTCAGTCAGAATGCTCTAAATAGTGTATAGTACCTGTTGCTTTGCCTGAAAATCCTGACAATTGATGCCTCTGTGGATCTAGGCAGGTGGAGTGGAACTCTTAGACCCACTTTCCTCAGGGACAGACCATGATTTCCAACATGGTCAAATACTGTGGCTCTGATTTCATCAGTAGCCAAGATTCTTCCTCTTCCTCTCCGTTTGTGTCTTCTTGCTCTTCCTCTGCCTCTTACTGCATCCATTTTTCACTAGCTAAAGAAAAATGGCAATGGAAAATGCCAATCCAAAGATTTGCACATATGGCAAATTGGCACTAACCTCACAAATTACTAGATAGGTGCTTAGCTGAAATTATAGGCAGGTATGTGTTTTCATTCAGCTTTCCAGCTTCAAGCATTGTAAAGTGCTGTAGTTGTACAAAGTTTTGCTGGTGGCAAACACTGACTGAGAGAAGTATTCATGAAATTTGGGGGAAGTGGTGATTGAATGCATATTGTGTCAAAGCAATGCAAAAGCATACATAGTTTAGCTCACATAGTCCAATTTTATGGTGCATGTGTTAAGTGGACAAGGTAAAAAGTGGACATGGTATTGAGACACGCGTCAAAATGATTGGAAAAAAGTGTAATACATTTAACCCCCGTATGTTTTATGGCTTCACTGTGAGGCTTGACTTATTTCCCTCCTCAATGATCAGTTTAATATAACTGGTGAAGCTGTAAATTAGTTTAGTCATGACTTCAGAAGTTACCCTGACAAGGGATTCTGTACAATCAGAGATGGAGCTGCTGGTTGGGCTGGTCATCGCCTGCTTTTTCTGACTGATGTAGGTCTGAATGTAAAGTTTCAAACTGCTTAATATGTATTAATCTGTTTTATAATGTTCACACAAAAACAGCTTTTAATGTGTGTTGCACCTTACATCTCCTACTGTACAATGTGCTTCTGCATTTGATTCCTCCTTGACTGGGGGGTAAAGAGAAATAACTAGCAAGAAAGACAGAGAGAAACTTTTCGGAGGTGCTATTGTACAAAGTTGAACTGATTGTCCAAAGACTTCTTGCTGTCAAATTTAAATGTGATTTTTGTGTCTCTTTCAGTAAATTATCTTGAAATACATTGATATCTGAAGTTAACTGAGGCCCTTGCTATTCATTGTGTCCGACTCTCCAATCCTTACCTCTCCCTACAAACCTAGACACTGGTCCACTGTAATCTACCTGCATGATCGGGTCGCTCCTGTTGGTAGCAGGTTACATGTCAGACCACTGTAGATGCAGCAGTATGCATTGCAGCCTCTTATGTGCACGCAATGAAGGTACACTGGTGAAGCTTCTCCATGCCATACAGAATAGGGAAGCACTGGAGGCAGTGTGTGGCTCAGTGGGTTAAGCCTCTGTGGCTGTGATTGGAAAGTCACTGGTTCAAGCCCAACCTCAGCATGTCTGTGGCTGCTTTAAATGAGGCCCTTAACCCCCAGCTTCCTGGGCACTGCCATGGGTGGCTGCCCTTCACAGCCGGGTTCCCCTTTGCCTAAGGAGAGCAGTTTGGGGGAAGGATAAAGAGAATCTTTCCACAGGCATCAATGAAGTATCTATTGTTAGAGGCTCCTTTTCTATCTGAGCATATCCTTGCTCAGTTTGCATGAGTGCTCTGCTCCCAAAAGCCACTGGTTTCCTGCATTGTATCACAGCTGCACCCAAACTGGTGTCTGAAGCATCACACTGGAGAATCAAGTCTTCCTTGGGATCATAATATTTCAGTACCGGTGCATTCACAATGGACTCTCTGATTTTGGAGAATGCAGCATCCTGAATGTCTGTCCACTCCCACAAACTGCCTTCATGGGTCAATTGTCGCAGAGGCTCACACTGGTCTGAACGGTGGCTGCAAAACTTGGCTAAGAAATTTACCATTTTTAGGAGTCTTTGCCCCCCTGCTTTGGGCATCTGCTGGATTGCTTTGCCTTTTTCTGGATCAATTTGAAGTCCATCCACTGTCAGTAAATATCCTATGAATGGAACAGCGTCTGTCTCAGTCTTAGTTTACATTTAGCTTGATGTTTTCCTCAGTACATCTGTCTATAAATTACGTCAGTGTTCTGTCACGATCTTTCTCTGCCAGTTCCATTGTGTCTCCCTCACCTGTGATTGAAATGCCATCTGTAATCACATGAACTCCCTCCAAGCCGTTCCAGGGCTCAGTCATCTTTGGAAAATCTCTGGAGCAGTGCTGATGCCCATAGGTATGCACAGCCACCTGTACCTGCCACAAGGGGGCGAGAAAGTGGTCGGGTAGCTGAAGTTTTCCTCCAGCTTGACATGCCAACAGCCATTTCTGATGTCACACACTGAAAAGCTTCTTTAGATCTAGCAAGATGTCATCAATGGTAGGGAGAGGAAAATGGTTCCTCTTCAGTGCTTTATTCAGTGGTTTAGGGTCTGTACACACGCTGAGCTCACCGTTTCGCTTCTTTGTGAATTCTGCTCTAAAATAGCTGTTAATTACTACAGGAATTTTGGTGGTAATGTCTATTAAAGAATGTTTACAAATATCATAAATTGGATTAAAGAAGTAACTGGAGCAGTTGAATAGTTCTGCAGTCTCTGTCATTCAATTCAATTCAATTTTATTTATATAGCGCATTATCACAACATTACATTGTCTCAATGATCTTTACATTTCTGCCTCGTAAGGACCCCCCATTGAGTAAGCCAAAGGCAATGGTGGCAAGGAAAAACTCCCTAAGAGGAAGAAACCTTGGGAGGAACCAGACCCAAAGGGGGAGCCCATCCTCCAGGGGCCAGCAGATGAGTCAAACAAACAAGATGAAATGACTAAGCTAATACAGACAAGATGAAATGACTAAGCTAATACAGGGGTTGAAATATATGTCTCAATGCAGCGGCCGACCGGTGCAGGCACGTGGTGCTTGATGCACGATGGCAGGATTAATAGACACACAGCCGCAGGGTGGATGGCGAGGCATCGTGTTGAGCCAAGGGCAGGCAGGTTGGAGGGTAGGTGCCGGAGGTGGAGGTAGTTGTCTTGCAGGCCGCAGAGGCATAAACTCTTCAACGACATTGTGCTCCAGGGAGCACACCCCAGAAGGGGTGAGGGAGGAAGTAAGAATAATTGTGTATTAGCCAGAGTTGAGGAAACCAGAGGCAGTGCAAGCAAAACGATCGAGTGCAATATTCGTCTAGGCTCCGGCAGATCTGGGTATAGCAGCATGAGAAATAGGGAGAGACAGGCGGGAACACAGGCATGGGGACTCCCTGAACATCAGCACTCTAGTGTAGAGCCAGAGTGACAGCACTGACGCCTCAGTTTATCCAAAGCCAATGACACCGATCCCCACCCAGCTCTTCACCTCATACTGTTAGTCTGACTGGGAGTGAGCGACTAGCTGGAACCAGAACTAGGTTTCCTATACGCTAAGCTATACAAGTGCGTTTTTAATCTAGACTTGAAAAGCGAGAGTGTGCCTGAATCCCGCACATCCGCCGGGAGACCATTCCACAGCTGCGGAGCTCTGTAAGAGAATGCTCTGCAGCCTGCCGTAGCCCTGTCTACTTCAGGAACTAATAGATATCCTGCTCCTTGTGAACGAAGCAGGCGAGGAGGGTTGTAAGGGACCAGAAGATCATTGAGATATTGTGGTGCAAGGCCATTCAGAGTTTTGTAAGTCAATAGTAATAATTTGTAGTCAATCCTAAACTTGACCGGTAGCCAGTGCAGGGAAGTATGTAACTGGGGGGAAACGGAAAGCCCCAAAAAATCATATTATAAGTAGGCACTGTAATAGGCCTACCCTTTGTTGTCTGTATTTAAACGCCAGGAGTATTAGGAATAAAATTCATGATTTAGAGGCTCTTATCTCATCAGACTCTTATGATATTATAGCAATAACTGAAACGTGGTTGAGTGATAAGGATGGAGAAGAATATAATATGGATGGTTACACATTGTTCCGTAAAGACCGTATAGGTAAGAAGGGAGGTGGTGTTGCAGTATATGTAAAGGAAAACTTGCAGGCAAGGGAGCTTACTGATATAAGTAAAAGTACGGAAGCTATATGGGTAAAATTAGATGCTACAAACTCAAATAGCCTAATTGTCGGTGTTTGTTACAGAGCACCCAATGTAGCTGTTGAGGAAAGCAGATTGTTATACAGTGATATTAGGATTATGAGCAATAAAAATGATGTGGTAGTTATGGGTGATTTTAATCTACCGGGGATGCAGTGGGACATTGTTGCTGGCTCTTCTGAAAATGAACTTGACATGGTGGGATTAGTACAGGATTGTTTTTTTACTCGGTTTGTTAACACCCCTACCAGGGGAGATGCCATTCTTGATCTTGTTTTGTCTAATAACCAGGACAGGATTGGTAAATTAGATGTTTTAGAACCACTTGACAGTAGCGATCATAACATGGTTAAATTTGAGGTTAAGTTTAGTGCCCGAAGAGCAAAGTCCAAATCAAAAATATATAATGTTAGGAAGGCTAACTTCAATTGTATGAGATTAAAACTAGAAACTGTGAACTGGATGGAGTTAATTAACAAAACTGTTGAAGAGGCATGGGGATTTTTTAAAAGCACATTATTGCAAGTACAAGAGGACTTCATACCTGTTTCTAACAAGAATAAATCAAGGAAATTGCAACCTAGGTGGTTTAATAGGGACATAAAGTATAAAGTAAGGAGGAAAAGGGCTTTGTTCCAGAGATGGAAAATAACTGATGATGACATAATAAAGCAAGAGTATCTAAATCTACAGGCTGAGTTAAAAAATGACATTAGACGAGCTAAAAGGAATGTCGAAAGGAAGATCGCATTGGAGGCTAAGGATGACGTTAAAAGTTTCTTCCAGTATTTTAACTCTAAAAGAGCTCTAAAAGCTGAAATCACTAATCTGCAGGATAGTAAGGGTCTTATAATTGAAAACGACATTGACATAGTAAATGAGTTCAATGATAGTTTTGCACGGGTATTCACTGTTGAGGACACTAGTAACTTACCAGTTCTTATTACTAATCCAACATCGTCTATAACTAATATATATATAACTGAAGCTGATGTTTTGCAAAGCCTAGCTAAGCTCAAAATAAATAAATCACAGGGCCCTGATGGCATCTTACCTATAGTGTTAAAAGAGATGAGGGATATTATTTGCCAACCCTTAACATTACTGTTTCAAAAATCCTTATCTGAAGGTGTGGTACCTTCTGATTGGAAGCATGCCAACATAACGCCCATTTTCAAAAAAGGGGATAGAAGTAATTTGTCAAACTATAGGCCAATCAGTCTAACTTGTATAACTGGTAAAGTTATGGAGGCTATAATCAAAGAGAAAATGGTAGATTACCTGGACTCAAATAACATTTTGAGGGATAGCCAGCATGGATTTAGGAGAGGTAGATCCTGTTTAACAAATCTGTTGGAGTTTTTTGAGGAAGCTACTCAGGAAGTTGATGATAAGAAGGCCTATGATGTCATCTATTTAGATTTCCAAAAGGCTTTTGATGTTGTTCCCCACAAGAGGCTCTCACTTAAACTCAAAGCGACAGGTATTTTAGGAACTGTAGCGACTTGGATTGATAACTGGTTAACGGATAGGAAGCAGCGAGTAGTTATAAGAGGCTCGATGTCACAGTGGGCCTGCGTTCATAGTGGGGTACCGCAGGGTTCAATTTTAGGACCACTTTTGTTCCTTATTTACATAAATGATATAGACACCAATATATACAGTAAACTGGTGAAATTTGCAGATGACACCAAGGTGGGTGGTGTAGCAGATACTGAACTAGCGGCTCAGCAGCTACAGCGGGATCTTAATTTAATTAGTGACTGGGCTGACACCTGGCAGATGAAATTTAACATAGACAAATGTAAGGTACTCCATGTAGGGAGCAGAAATATAAAGTACAGGTATTTTATGGGACCTACTGAAATAAAGGTAGCTGATTATGAGAAAGACCTTGGTGTGTATGTAGATGCTTCCATGTCTCATTCTCGCCAGTGCGGGGAAGCAATAAAAAAGGCCAATAGGATGTTGGGGTATATCTCCAGGTGTGTGGAGTTTAAGTCAAGGGAGGTAATGCTAAGATTATACAATTCCTTGGTGAGACCTCACCTAGAATATTGTGTACAGGTTTGGTCACCATATCTTAAAAAGGACATAGCGGCCTTAGAAAAGGTGCAGCGTAGGGCCACAAGAATGATTCCTGGTCTTAGAGGAATGTCATACGAGGAAAGGTTATTTGAGCTAAATCTGTTCAGCCTCAAGCAAAGGAGACTGAGGGGGGACATGATTCAGGTCTATAAGATTCTAACAGGTTTGGATGCTGTTCAACCGAATAGTTACTTCAGCATTAGTTCAAATACAAGAACTCGTGGCCATAGGTGGAAATTAGCGGGAGAACATTTCAAACTGGATTTAAGGAAACACTTCTTTACACAGCGTGTAGTCAGAGTATGGAATAGTCTTCCTGATAACGTAGTGCAAGCTGAATCCTTGGGTTCCTTTAAATCAGAGCTAGATAAGATTTTAACAACTCTGAGCTATTAGTTAAGTTCTCCCCAAGCGAGCTCGATGGGCCGAATGGCCTCCTCTCGTTTGTATATTTCTTATGTTCTTATGTTCTTATGTTCTTAAGACAGGATAGGGCTAATGTGATCAAATTTTTTAGTTTTTGTTAGAACTCTGGCAGCTGCATTTTGTACTAACTGAAGTTTATGTAGGGATCCAGATGGACAACCCGAAAGGAGGGCATTGCAGTAGTCCAATCTAGAAGTTATAAAGGCATGTATTAGTTTTTCTGCATCTTGAAAGGACAGCAACTTCCGAAGCTTGGCTATGTTCCGTAGATGATAAAATGCCGTACTGGTAATGCTATTTATGTGAGCACTGAAGCAGAGGTCGGAGTCTACCAGGACACCAAGATTTCTGACCACTGTTTTAAATTGAGTAGGGAGGCCGCTAGGGTTGGGGTTTACAAACTTATTGCGGGCCTCCTTAGGACCGATTAAAAGAACCTCAGTTTTTTCAGTATTTAACATGAGGAAATTCCTTGCCATCCAACAACGGATGTCTAGCAGACAGTCGGCTAAAGAAGAGAGCTGGGATGCGTCACTAGGTTTAACAGATATATACAATTGTGTATCATCAGCATAACAATGAAAATTAACACTGTAATTTCTAATTATGTTACCAAGCGGTAGCATATATAGATTGAACAGTAGGGGGCCCAGCACTGATCCCTGCGGGACACCATATCTTACTTTAGTGGCTATGAATGACTCATTTTTTACATGGACAAACTGGTAACGATCAGTGAAATACGAACGAAACCACAGTAGTGCTATCCCTTTAATGTCAATCAATGTTTCCAACCGGTCCAAAAGAATATTATGGTCTACAGTATCGAATGCTGCAGTTAGATCCAGTAAGAATAATAGCGATATACAGCCACGGTCGGAAGCCATAAGCAAGTCGTTTATCACTTTGACTAAGGCCGTTTCTGTGCTATGATTGGGTCTGAAACCAGACTGATATAGCTCGTTAGCATTATTATCTTGAAGAAAGGAGGACAGCTGGTGAGCAACAACTTTCTCAAGAATTTTAGAAATGAAGGGAAGATTTGAGATGGGTCTATAGTTTCCTAAGTCACTAGGTTCAAGATTTGGTTTCTTTAGGATAGGTCTAATAACAGCCATTTTAAAAGATTTAGGAACATATCCAAGACTAAGAGATGAGTTTAACAAGTTTAACAATGTAGTGCTAATCAGTGGTGCAATTTCCTTAAGTCGATTGGTGGGTATTGGGTCATCAAGGCTAGTAGTGGGTTTGCAAGAGGAAATTAACTGAAGGAGTTCTGTCTGCACTACAGGAGTGAAACATTCAAAGATGTTATCATTAGTACTAATAACACTAGCACTAGCAGAGGATTGGTGGTTGTGTGCAACCGTGGGCGTGCTCGTGATGGTATGTCTAATCGTGGTTATTTTATTATTAAAAAACGCAATAAAGGCATCACTACCAAGAGCTTCTGGGACATGTGAGTTTAACATTGAACGATTCTTTGTTAACCTAGATACAGTTTCAAATAGGAATTTAGGATTGGTTTTGTTATTTTCTATTAGTTTAGAGAGATACATAGACCTAGCAGTCATTAGTGCATGTCTATACTTAGACAGGCTCTCTTTCCAGGCAAATCTAAAAACTTCTAATTTTGTTGACCGCCATTTGCGTTCTAGCTTTCGTGAAGCTTGTTTAAGTTCACGTGTACGGTTAGAGTACCAGGGGGCAGGTTTCTTATCCCTATGTTTTATTTTCTTGAGTGGTGCTACATGATCAAGAGTGGTACGAAATGATTCTACCATGTTCACGGTTACCTGTTCAAGTTCATTTACACATGACACTTCAGAGGTTAGGTTAAAGGACTGTGGGAGCTGTTCCAGAAAAGTTGCAGCGGATAATGAGGCTATGGAACGTCTAGTATCGTACCTCTGGTCTGGGGCCTTAGGGGAGTTATGTTGTATTTGAAATGTTAAAAGGTAATGATCTGAAAGTAGAGGATTCTGAGGGATAATTGATATGTGTTCTACCAGGACACCATGACTAAGAATCAGGTCTAGGGTGTGGTTACAGGCATGAGTTGGCCCAGTTACATTCTGATGTACACCGACAGAGTCAAGAATGGCAGTAAATGCTTTTGTTACTGGATCACTTTCATTTTCCATATGAATATTAAAATCACCAACAATCAAGGCCTTGTCGGTAGTAACCACCAAGCTTGTTAGCTTGTCATTGCCACGCCATGACAGAATGACTCCCTAAGCAGGATGATCCCCAGACTCTGTGACACCCCGTCTGTTGGGATTCGTGTCCTTTGCTCCTGCAGGTGACCCAGTGGTGATGGGGTCAGAGCCCCAGTCCTTGGTATCTGTTTTGGTCCCAGCACCCAGCCTCCTGCCTTGGCCCAAGCCACTGGCCTACGTACCTCAGTGGATCGTCAACAGTCCACTAATTGATCCATGGAGCGATAGTGACTGGAGGAGCCCAAGGAAGAGGAAGACCTTACTGGGCTTCTTGTAGTGATGCAGACAACCTGCCCTTACTGCTCCCTCTTGTTGCCCAGAAGGTCCGGCTCCCTGGAACTCAGCCATGGAAGGCCACTCAACACATCACTTCTCTGCGACATGGTGCCTCAAAACTCTCCACAAATTCTTCCATTGACTCCCCAAAGTGCACAGCTGCTTTGCTCGCTTTCTCTGGACATTGAAATAGGAGATGGCGGAAGGCAGCTGACCTGATATCACTAAACCCAGTTCAGGTAGTGTCCAGTCCCAGTGAAATCACTGCAGCTTCGCCCTGTGGAAGAATAATTAGTTAAAATTTGTCTATTACTATTACTAATAAACTGGTCTTTGTTCATTACTGAAAATGTAATCGAAGTTCCCTTCAAATGACTCAATATTTCTTGTAGGTGATTGTGTAATCACCTGGGTTACCCCCTTAGATACTACATCCCATAATTATCGTCATCCTGACCTTCTGTAGGCATTAATCCCATGTCAGAGTGTGTCTGCACAGCTATTTCCTTCCATTCTCTCACACAAAGTGCATCACAAAGCCTCTTTTGTTCAAACCATGGCTCCCTTGTTTAATACTACAAATTCTATTGTCATCATAAGCAAATATACATGCCTTGTGCATAGTAAATCTTTTAGTGTCCAAGCAGCATAAAGAAAAATTATGATGCATTTTATTATGAGTTTTATGCTGCATATAGTAATAATAATAGAATGACTTGCTGAAGTATTTGGTGCTAAACATTCAACCGTGTGGTTTTGTCACTTCCTGTTTAAAGTGTCCACTCCCCTTTCACTCTGCCTGCTGTGTGTGAGAATAGAAACGACAGAGATAGTGAAAGTACAGAGGATGAGGAAGTGAGGGTCAGTCTCCACAGATCTGGGCTCAGTGACACACACACACATATGGATCCTCTGATGCTCCTGTTTCTTCTCATTGCTGGGCTCACAGGTGAGTGTCTCTCATTACAGTGGTACTGAGTAGAGATCTCTCTCCTGCTGCTCACACACTGTCAGCTGCAGTTTGGAGATCATGATGTCAGTTGTGAATTATGGCAGTCTTAATAAAAACATCTTTGTCTTGGAAATTGGAAATACATATTATATTCTTAGAAATGTACCCTGAATCAGGTAATTGAAACTATATACATAATATCTAAATATACTGCATGATATATATAAAGACTGTCAGTGCAGATAAACTGCTCCTGCCTCTTGTACCCTTTGGTTTTCTATGAGGCCTGTGATTGATCTTACTGGTGTCATTTCAGCAGCACAGGTGGTTATGTGAGCAGACAGCCGGGATGCCATCAGTCATTTCTGTGTGTACAGACAGAGGGGTCTAAACACCCAGCTTCATGTATTACTGCAGAAGGTCTCAGTGCTTATCAGGGGGCAAGATCAGTGTTAGGGGTCAAGGCTAAACCTGGTTGTCTTTCACTCTGCAGCAGATTTGGAGAGCTAGTTACCCTCTAGCTGGTAGAGACTGGGGGCAGCGTGGGGGCCTCACACCTCCAGGCTTGTGGTTTCGGTATCTGGCCCAGCTTTCTGTGGGCAGTTTGCATGGTCTTCCTGTATCTATGCTGGTTTCCTCTCAGTTCTCCGGTTTCCTCCCACAGGTCAATGTCTTTCCATGTAAAGGGCAGCCAATAGCGACATTTTTGCCTCTCTAGACGGCACTTCAGTGCATTCAGTCGTGCTACATGACACCTTTCTTGATGGTGAACTGTGTGCAGGTAGGTAGGTTGGTCTATCTCTCTAATCATGTCTAATCATGCAATATCAAAGAAAAGGACAGCCCCAGACAATTGATTTAATTATTGTGATAACTCAAAAAGTATTTGACAGATCTTTGGATAATAGAGGATCCGTGACTGATTTAATTTTGTGACGAAGCGCTCCAGAATTGAAGCGGTGTCACGTAGTGATGGCACATGAAAGGACAGCCATAGGTGTAGATTCAGTGAACCTGGTTACATTGAGACAAGTCGCCCAGTGTTGGGCTTTTAATAACAATGATTGTTGCATAGGTGGGAGGAGTGTGTGGGGGATACAGGTTGTTAAGGGTAGGGGTGTGTGAGTAGAGTGGGGACATTGAGTTGGATTTTCATGCCTTATAGTCAGAAGCCCATGTCTTCTGTTGCCCTTGCCGTGGTTCCCCAAAATCTCTCTGTCTCTTTAGTTTATACAGATATTAGATATCTGACTCATACCCCTGCCATCTCAGCACTGCTGACTGTTGGCTTTGAATGTGACCATGACTGCGTCTGTGTGCAGTTTGCAGGCTTCCTCTGTTCACATTGCATTTCTCCAGCTTCCAGTGCCCTGCAATGGATTGACATGCTGTTGAAGGTTTACCTCACTTTACACTGTGTGCTTCCTGCATTAGGACCTAAATAATTATACTAATGATTAAACAGCTATGGTGAAACATACGACTCTTTCAGGCGACAGTGATACCCAACTAATGTATAGCGTTTGTTTTTAAAATGAAATGAGAACAGATTAAAAGAGAGCTGAGCATCTCGATTGACTAACATTCCCACAGTGCCTCTTCAGGAGTCCTTTTAGACACCAAGTTCTGTGGTTCCAATTAGCACCATGAAGGTGCACAATGATATTCATGGGTATCATGGTCTGCAGCCAAATCACAATTATTTAACACTTTTTCTAGATTTTACATGTCTGCAGTGTTGGAACACACAATACACACAATATATATGCGGTGGGGCAACTTTTGCCCCCACTGTCTAAAAATGGGGGCATTTGCAATATTTGGGGTCACACTTTAAAAATTGTACTTAGAGCACAAAGTTTATGTTTTATGAGAGAAGAGCCCAGATTAAAATGCATACAGTAATCAGCTCCTTGTGCCAACATGAGTAAATAAGAATAATATTCCTATCAGGGGTTTTGCGAGGATGAGACTGAAGCTTTACCCTTTGTTTCTGCTGAGAGACATGCGGCGTGACTCATTTCTCTGCGCGTACAAGTTATCTTTGATCAGCGTTCATGGTTTGAGATTCAGATCGAGCTTTAGGTAATTATTTTCGAACTGGTTGGTTGGACTTCTAAGAAATTCGAGTTCTAATGAGTTCGAGAACTGAGGTACCACTGTACTAACAAATAGAAAACACAAAATACTGTACATGTATGACGTAATTGCCAGTTTATTGGTAAAATATTTTTGTTAAAGCTTTTTAAAAATTACATAATAATATAAGTGATATAAAAACCAGTGAGAATCCAAATACTATCTACAACTTCATAGAGTATTATACTCAATGCAGCCTCTGCAAATGTTTCCGGAATGTAGCCATAGCAATTTCTTCTGATGTAGCAGCAGATCTCCATCATGATCTCCAAACTGCAGCTGACAGTCTGTGAGGAGCAGGAGAGAGATCTCTACTCAGTACCACTGTAATGAGAGACACTCACCTGTGAGCCCAGCAATGAGAAGAAACAGGAGCATCAGAGGATCCATACATGTGTGTGTCACTGAGCCCAGATCTGAGGAGACTGACAATCACTTCCTCATCCTCTGTACCTTCACTGTCATGGTCGTTTCTATTCTCACACACAGCAGGCAGAGTGATGGGGGAGTGGACACTTTAAACAGGAAGTGACAAAACCACAAGGCTGAATGTTTAGCACTTCAGCAAGACATAACATCCAACCATCCATCCATCCATCTTCTATAGCTGCTTATTCTGTGCAGGATCCTGATGGCCCACAGTCTGGGCAGCAACCACTCGCAGGGAAAACACACCATTCACACACACATGCACACCTATGGTAACTCCAATAAACCTCAGCATGTTTTTGGGCTGTGGGGGGAAACAGGAGAACCCAGAGGAAACCCCACACTGACACGGGGAGAACATGCAAGTGCAGGGGGGACAATAAAACAAAATTAAAGTCTTCAGCTTGCTTGGTTTCTTGTGTCATTCATGTGACTCACAGCTGTTTTCTACAGATACACATATAAAGTGTGAAATGAAGAGCTGAGAGGGAGAGACACTGCAGAAAGCAGTGAAAGCCAGTACATACTGTCAGAGGTTACAATCTTTACGGTGTGTGTTTCTGCGTATTTCTTATCAATTGCAGGAAAACATTTTTCATGTTGCCTTTGTCCTGCAGTTTGCAGGAATAAATATTGTAATAATATTAGGAATTTTACAAATTTGGCAATATCAAATACAGTGATACCTCGGTATACGTCCTTAATCTGTTCCAGATCCTTGGACTTATACCAAACAGGATGTATACCAAACAAATTTTTCCCATAAGAAATATAAGGAAAATGATTAATCCGTTCCCATGAAAAAAAAATCCTATTGTTATTGGCATATTATATATTGATGGGGTTGTATAAAATAACTTAAACATTGCTTAATACTAAAATACATAAATATAAAAGCAATTAGATGAAACAAATGAAAAGAGAGTTATAGCGCGGGTTGTTCACTGAATGGTAGCAACTGGCGTACTGACGCTGGTGGGCAGTCGTGGCTTTGTCTTGAGAGGTAAACAAGGGAAGCGCGTGGTGTCCTGACTCATTATGACCCATACAAGTTCTAGCACATGAGTCGTATTCCAAACAAAGGTCATATACCAAACAAAATTTTCCGTGTCCAAGCAGGACGTATATCAAGTTGGACTTATTTCAAAGTGGACGTATACTGAGGTACCACTGTAATGGATAGTTGAACTTTACAAAGAATCATTGTAGCTCACTGGGTATAGAAATACATGTAAATGAAGCATGTAAGTTGATGTTATTAATGAGCTGTGTAACTTCCTTCTTTCTCACACATGAACATAAGCAGCTAAGATATTTTCAGACAGACACTTATTCTGAAAAGCAGAAATGTCGTCATACAGGATGTGAGGGTGAGACTCTGCAGAAACACTGTGTGCTGCATACAGAGGGTCTGAACTCAGGCCTTTGTTTCAGTCTTTGTTATGTTTTATACAGTTTGTTAAGTTCCACTGCAGTAGGTCCTTTTAATCTCAGTGGATCAGTAGGAAACAAGAGGCCCATTAGGATCGTGTTTCTGTGTGTGTACTCACACTTGGCCCAGTAGCCTCGCACCATGCCTGAGCAGGATTATCCCCCCTCCCACTCCCCGCTGGTCTGCGGTCACATTGCACTTAACATTTCGGGCCCCACCGCACTTGCGTCATCTTTGTATAACTTTTTGTGTTGAAGTGAAAATAGGAAACGCGCAATCGTACAGCACAGTGGAGTTTATGACTAATGTCCTTATATTGTGGCTTATTTGGGGTTGTTTTGGGCATGATGACAAACAGCCCTCATATAGATTTATCGAGTATGTAATGCAGCTATTTTTACTTATACGTGCTGCATGTATAAGAAAACAGTCCCACGTTTTACTAAATATCTAAGATTTTTGTGTTTTGCATCCAGCTGTTCCTAGACACTCTCATCAGCAGAAATTTCCAGCAAACACTGCACCTCTGCTGCAGACTAAATTGCCAGTTGCATCCTTGATGTGTCTCTAACACTGTGATGTGTATGAGTATGTGTATGAGTATGAGCATTGGTGCCTGTAATGCTGTGATGTGTAAAGGTACAGTATGTGTATGAGTATGCCTATTGGTGTCTGTAACGCTGTGATCTGTATAGGTACAGTATGTGTATGAGTATGCCTATTGGTGCCTGTAATGCTGTGATGTGTATAGGTACAGTATGTATATGAGTATGCCTATTGGTGCCTGTATCGCTGTGATGTGTATAGGTACAGTATGTATATGAGTATGCCTATTGGTGCCTGTAACACTGTGATGTGTATGGGTACAGTATGTATATGAGTATGCCTATTGGTGCCTGTAACGCTGTGATGTGTATGGGTACAGTATGTGTATGAGTATGTCTATTGGTGTCTGTAACACTGTGATGTGTATAGGTACAGTATGTATATGAGTATGCCTATTGGTGCCTGTAACGCTGTGATGTGTATAGGTACAGTGTGTATATGAGTATGCCTATTGGTGCCTGTAACGCTGTGATGTGTATAGGTACAGTATGTGTATGAGTATGCCTATTGGTGCCTGTAATGCTGTGATGTGTATGGGTACAGTATGTATATGAGTATGCCTATTGGTGCCTGTAACGCTGTGATGTGTATAGGTACAGTATGTATATGAGTATGCCTATTGGTGCCTGTAATGCTGTGATGTGTATAGGTACAGTATGTATATGAGTATGCCTATTGGTGCCTGTATCGCTGTGATGTGTTTAGGTACAGTATGTATATGAGTATGCCTATTGCTGTCTCTAATCCAGACCCTAATGGTGTCTAGGGGGGCAGCGTGTGGCTCAGTGGCACTGAGTGTGCAGCTCAGAGGCAGACATCCCTCCTTCATCAGCTTGAGGCCTGAGGTCAGTCTCACCTTCTGTGTCATATTTTGGTTTTATTTTATCTGTATCCATTCCTCACTGGAATACCAGGGTCTCTCTCTGCTGTGCTTTCCTTACAACTTTGCTATTTGTTTTTGTAGCACTCAATATATTAGCCCCACAATACAGTTCAGATCTGCTATTCCCAAATTAATTTAATTTTAACATAACTTTTTAAATGTGTTGCTTATTGTACATTTCAATTATTTTTTATTATCTTATTTCTTGTATGCATGTTTCCATGTAATTTTATTTATATACTTTACTGTGAATGGAGAACTTGCTAATCAGTTCTCTCTAGCCTGGAAAGCACTTCCTCAATTCCTGTTGATTTTAAATACGCTCTACAAATAAATGACTTGCATATGGCTGCCCTCTAATGGATAAACAAAATTCAGCTACTCAAGTCAATATTAATACATTTAACCTTAGTATGTTTTATGGCATTACTGTGAGGCTTGACTGTATTTCCCTCCTCAATGATCAGTTTAATCTAGCTGGTGAAGCTGAAGGCAGAGATGGAAATTAGTTTAGTCGTGACTTCAGAAGTTACCCTGACAAGGGATTCTGTAAAATCAGAGATAGAGCTGATGGTTGGGCTGGTCATCGCCTGCTCCTTCTGACTGATGTAGGTCTGAATGTAAAGTTTCAAACTGATTAATAGGTATTAATCTGTTTTCTAATGTTCACACAAAAAGAGCTTTTACAATGTGATTCTGCATTTGATTCCTCCTTGACTGGGGGGTAAAGAGAAATAACTAGCAAGAGAGACAGAGAGAAACTTTTCAAAGTTGAACTGATTGTCCAAAGCCTTTTTGTTGTCAAATTTTAAATCATCTATTACTCACTGTAATCCTTTCTATACCCACCTCTGTATGACTTCACAGAGCATCACTGCCAAAGAGTATTCTTAAATAAACTTCAGCTGGTACAAAATGCGGCAGCCAGAGTTCTCACAAACACTAAAAAATTTGATCACATCACCCTAGTCTTGTGGGGAAGATGGTGGCGCAGGAGGTAGTGCTATCGTTCGGCAACTGAAAGGTTGCAGGTTCGAGCCCTGGTTCCTCCTGACCCCATCAAAGTGTCCTTGAGCAAGACACTGAACCCCAAATTGCTCCCGGTGTGCAGGTTGGCACCTTGCATGGCAGCCTCTGCCACCGGTGTATGAATGTGTGTATGGATGGGTGAATGTGAGGCATAAATTGTAAAGTGCTTTGAGTACTCGTAAGAGTAGAAAAGCGCTATATAAATGCATTCCATTTACCAACAAAATAAGAGGGTTGCAGGTGAAAAAATTGAATGTAAAATTTGACAATTCAGGTTTTCAGCACCATGGACAGCAGCCTACTGTTGCTTAAAAGGCATTATTATGCTCACTTTCAGTTTATAATTTTATATTTATGATCTACTAGAATAGAGTATGCATGCTTCAGTGTTCAAAAAGCACATATTGTTTTCTCATAATGCACATCTCTATTCACCCTCTGTCTAATCCCTCCCCCAATGAGTCCAGTGTGGTTTGATTGGTCGGTTTACCCTTCATTCCCCTGTCTTTCAGTCTGCAGACAGATCCTTGCAGGTAGGCAGACAATAAGGATTGTGTTATGAGGTGACCTCATCATGTCATGGAAGTAAGGGCTGGAATTACAATGAGGTGTTTTAGGCAGATGAGAGATGAGTGGTTTCTGTGCTGAGAGTTACTCCCTTTGCTATGTACTTTGCATCTAAAGACTTTGCAGACCGTTTACATGCAGCTGAAGCCATATAACACACTAATAGAAAGGGAAAAGCATAATAGGTCCCATTTACTGAGTGTTACAGCAATATGCAATATATTATTTTATATATAAATTTCTTTTGATGTTGACCAGAAGTTATGTGATACCTCCCCCCCCAACTTATCAGATAAGTAAGAGCTGCTGTCAGCTGAGACAAGCTGGTGTGATTCGTTTCAATTCAATATTATTCGTGTCGCGCATTTTCACAACATTACATTGTCTCAAAGCACTTTACCTTATCCCTGCCCAAAGCCCACAGAGAGCAAGCCAGTGGCAAGGAAAATCTCCCTAGAAGGAAGAAACCTTGGGAGGAACCAGATTCAAAGGGGAAGTCCATCCTGCAAGTGCTGGCAGAGGAAGTGATATGAGCAAAATGGCAAAGTCCCAGTTCACACTGTCCATATTTTAAGATTAAAATGAGTAAAAAGTGGGCGGTCCTGATTTCGTGTCTTACATCACACTGCAAGATGGTCACTGATTGGTGGGCTCTGAGAGGAAGCTGTGATCTGAAAACCACAAACCATTTACATTTCATTTTGAAATATTTAAAAAATATTAATTCAATCAGAATATTTATTAAATAAAAATAATTACGAAAATACATTAAATATATATTTAAGAATTAATAAGCAACGCAATAAGACTTTTACTTTCACTAATTAATAAACCAATATTAAACTTTGACCAGCAGGTGGCAGCAAAGCACGTGTGAAGAAGAGGCCATCAGCGGTACAAAGCACTGGCTGTACAGGTTCCAACACTGCAGACAAACCTCCCTGTTTAACTGACTCCTATGGTATGACTAGACAGATTGAGCAGGGCCGCATGAGAGAGGTCTCACTGCAGTTAGTGTAACCATTTATTTTACAACTCATCTGTCTCATTCTGCTTCATAAAGGTCACACCCCACTTCCAGCTTCCTCTGACGCAAGGAGATTCGTGCACAAATGGCTACAGCTTAAACTGAAACAATAATGATATATAAAAAGACATTTCATACAAACACAGCATAACCTTGCTGATAAAGCCTTGCGGTTTGTGCATTTATTTACACTAATAGTGGGTGTATGCTAATTATATTAACAGGATTAATAAGCGTGTATACTTAATCAGAATTCCCTAAGACCCGTGCTTTGTATCGGCCCCTCCCATTTTGACAACAACAAACTACATGTCACTGCAGGGCTTTAGAGACTAACTACTCCAATAATTGCGTAGTGATATTGAAGATAGTCATCGACTACGCCCACTAATCATGGCAGCCTTAATACATATATCAACAAAAGTTTTAATACGTATTGTCTCTGTTTACGTGATAACGAAGACCTAAATATATATTTGCTTTAAATATGTGACTCATGTTACAGAAAATATAAGTAAACCATGAGGACAGAAAAGTCACGGAATAACAGGAATGACCGACATATAGTGCCAAACAGACAAGGTGCAAAGACTGTACTCATAGTACAAACAAAGTAAACGTAGTGCACTATGTAGGGTAAGTTGTACATTTGTTTGCACTTTGCAGCTTACCTTGCGTTGACTCTTTGTAGTACGGTCCCCACGACGGTGGTGGAAATATAAGGGGCTGGTTATCAGAGGGCATGGATTTTGTGGCAGTTTCTATATTGGCGTTGCTGGTGGAGGGAGCTGCATTTGAGGGTTTGTATTCAGCAATGGCTTGAATGCCCTGTGTATTAAGGCGAACTCGCGGACGATTACATCTCTCACACAGCATAGAATTAATAAGACTTGTTCACTGTCCTCCAGTTACTGTAATATTCTGGGAAGTTGTGATTGTTCAACTCCACTGCGCACAGTTAGGAGCAACTCCAACTCCACCTAGCAAACATACGTACGAGGTGATTGAGGTATGGAATGATTCTGACCCTGTATGGACGAATCATCCCCAAATTCTATTGCGTCCATGATTCACCCATATCATTGTGCCAAGGTTGAGCAGCACAACATGTTTTTCTAAGCCTCAGATCACAAGACCAGAGGATAGTGAGGATAGCTGAGAAGATCATTAGAGTCTCTCTTCCCTCCGTCATGGACATTCACATCACACGCTCCATCCGCAAAGCCACCAACATTGTGGATGACCCCACCCACCCCTCACATTATCTTTTCACCCTCCTAGCGTCTGGAAAAGCATTCAGGCCTTCACACCCAGACTCAGAAACATGGAGTCAGACTACTGAACTCTCAGGGACTGATCTGATACCACACACACACACACACAAACAGGTCTGTAATTATATCTTCGTGGGGACTCACCATTCATTTCTATGGGGAAAACTGTAATCCCAACATGACAACCTTAACCTCTACCCAGCCCTAACCTTAACCATAAGTAACCAAACCAAATACAAGACTTCTGGCATCTTTAGTTTTTTATTGTATTGACAGATCTTTGTGGGGACCTGAAAAATACCCCCAAAGCATCAAAATAACAGGTTTTTATCACATTGCGGGGGACATTTGGTCCCCACCATGTAATATAAACCTAATCCACACACACAAACAGACACACACACACACATGTGCGTGCACACACACACACACAGATTAGGTATCTGAGTCTTTGTGGGGATTCTCCATTCATTTTTATGGGCATAACCCCAATCCTAACTATGGCAATCTTAATCCTTAATCCCTACAGTAGTAAGCAAGAAGTAACAGTAAGTAACCAAACAAAATACAAGACTTTTGGAATTATTATTCCTTTGATTGCATTCACAGAATTTTATAAAACTGAGTCAGTTTTTTCTTTTGGGGACCAAAAACATGTCCCTACAAAGTCAAATTAACGTGTTTTTATAACACTGTGGGGACATTTGGTCCCCACAACATAATATATACATGACCACCCACCCAAACACACATAGACACACACACACACACACACACACACACAGACTGGCTTACCTATATAATCTATAGATTCTTGAATGAAATATCTGCAAAGCAGCTATTATGGCATGGCCTTAGGTTTGAACATGCAGTTTTTAAGGACACTGCACTAACTATAAACGAAACACTGCACTTATTCTGCCCTCACTTCAGAGTGTCCTACGCTTTCTTCAGCTAGGCAGAGAGATAACTCGTCCATGCACGTCGTATTTGAATGGTTTATTTTAATGCTTCATTCGCTTGGACAGTGTGCCAGGAACAGAGTAAAACTAAAACACAAGAGTACATATAATAGATATAAGAGACATATAAGCATGAATAATATCATAAATTTACCCCATAAACCAAACAAAGGTCCAAGAGCATCACGAATTAGAAAAAAAAGAAATCCCAATTTAAATATGTATTAAATTTCGCCATATTTCCTCAAAGATATGCATAAAATACAGTTTAACAGGTATAGTTGTAATCATACTCACAGACGATGCCTCCAACATATAATTGCGTGTAGGATGGCCTTAGATGCACATATTAACTGGTGCACCATGTGTTTCTCTGTTGCTAAACATAGAACTAACTCAACCCAAAGGGAAGTGGCGCTAAAGGCAACCCCAAGTAACAGCACCACCTGCAGGCTAGGAGTACATTAACACAATAACAGAACACTCCCCGCCTGGTATCCAAGGAATACCATCAAAAAAAACAGCACAACATGAACACATCATTTAAGCCTCTGAAGGAAGAAGTAACACAGTCTCGGTGACTGGACGAAGGAATGTCTTCCACGTGTCTCTTTTGGTTGTCTTCACCTCTACCTTCCTCACCTTCCCATCCTCACTAGCGAAGGCATGTGTGACTACGCCTATAGGCCAGTCATTCCTTTTAACCGTATTGTCCTTCAGCATCACAAGATCACCCCTTTGGAGGTCCCTCTTATCTCCTTGCCACTTCCTGCGAGCCTGCAGGGTCGGAAGGTACTCCTTCCTCCACCGGTCCCAGAAAATGTTGGCGAGGCTTTGGACCTGTTTCCACTGACTTGCGTACAGATTACTGGCATCAAACTCCCCTTGGGGAGGCGGGAGCACCCCGACCTTCTGAGTGAGCAGTGTTGCTGGTGTTAAGATGAGAGGGGAATCTGGGTCAGTGGACACCGGTACCAGCGGACGAGAGTTCACAATAGCAGAGACTTCGGCCATGAAGGTGGTCAGGACCTCATGAGTGAGCTTGGATGGGGCTATCTTTGCCAACATTGAATCAAGAATACGCCTGGTGACTCCTATGAGCCGCTCCCAGCTACCCCCCATGTGCGAACTGTGCGGAGGATTGAAGACCCAGACGCATGTGTTTTTGGATAGGTAATCTTGAAGTTTCCTCTCAATGAAGACTGAGTCCATTTCCAATTTCCTACACGCGCCGATAAAATTCGTCCCACGATCTGACCTGATTTGCTTAGCTGGTCCCCTGATTGAAAAGAACCTTCTCAGGGCATTTATGAAAGAAGAGGCGTCCATTGACTCAAGGACTTCAATGTGGATGGCCCTAGTGCTCATGCATGTGAATATCGCTGCCCAGCGTTTGCCTGTAGCCAAGCCTCCTCTAGTACGGCGAGCAGCTACCGTCCATGGCCCAAACACATCTACTCCTACGTGAGAGAATGGAGGGTCTGTGTTCAGGCGCTCTAATGGGAGATCCGCCATCTTCTGTGTTTCCGTCCTTCCACGTAGCTTCCTACAAGTTACACACTGGTGGAGTATGCTGCTGATGCACCGTTTCCCACCTATGAGCCACCAGCCAGCAGTCCTTATGGCACCTTCAGTTAAGTGGCGTCCTTGATGGTGAACCGTCTCATGATAATGACGTATGAGCAAAGTTGGAACATGACTCCGTGCTGGAAGAATGAATGGGTGGATTTCGTCCCTTTCGAAGTTAGCTTGCGACAAGCGTCCTCCAACTCTAATTGTCCCACGATCGTCCAGGTATGGGTGCAAGTTGTACAGCACGCTCAGCTTGGAAATTGGCGAACTGTCTTTGAGGGCCTTTATCTCCCCACTGAAGGCTCGCTGCTGTACACTTCGGATTATAGCAATCTTAGCCTGATTCAGTTCTTCTGAACTCACACTGTCACAGATGTGCCATCCCTTGCAGGTGGCTCCTTGTCTAAATGACTGGGCAACATGTATAAGGTTTTTTACTGCGCGTAACAGTGACTTCCAAGTCGAGAACCTTTCAAAGCGTTGTGGGTCTAGACCTTTAGCGGTGACAGCTGTAATGTTGTTCATGACCTCTGGATGAACTTCGATGTCTGACCCTGGTTCAAGTAGGTCAAAGGACTCATGTGACACCTCTAGCTCAGATTTGAGCAGGAATGGTGGTCCTCTCAGCCACGTGCTGTTAACTAGGCTGCTTGCCGGGACTGACCTTGTGGCTTCGTCTGCAGGGTTTCGATCACTTCGAACGTACCGCCACTGATCCGGAGTAGTCGACTTCCTTATTCGTTGCACACGGTTGTTCACATACACATAGAATCGCCTTGACTCATTGTGAATATACCCTAAGACAACTCTGCTGTCTGAGTAAAATATCACTGCGTCAAATCTGATGTCCATCTCATCAATGACTGCGTCGGCAACTTCCACTGCTAGTACTGCAGCACAGAGCTCTAGACGTGGGACTGTGATCTCTGGGCGAGGTGCAAGTTTTGTCCTCCCAAATATGAATCCGACCTTTGCTATCTGATTTGAATTGATGGTTCTGAGGTATGCCACAGCCGCGATAGCCTTTATGGATGCATCACAGAAAACATGCATCTCCCTTTTGTATGCTTGGCTGATGGAGGCAGGAGTGTATTGCCGTGGTACCTCGACTTGTTCAAGCGCAGAGAGTGAATCTTCCCACGTTTTCCATCTGTTGTATTTGTCCTCTGGCAGAGGTGCGTCCCAGTCACACGACTGCAGGGTAAGCTCTCGCAACAAAGACCTCCCCTGAATACTCACCGGGGCAACAAAGCCTAGGGGGTCAAAAAGACTGTTTATGGTGGACAGAACTCCTCGCCTGGTGTAGGGTTTTCCTGTCACTGACACCCGGAAGGTGAACAGGTCTCTGTCTATGTCCCAGCTCACTCCCAAACTTCTCTGCATTGGAGAAGGCTCCTTTTCCCTGTCAAGGTCTTTGAGCCCTTTAGCCAGATCCTCTAGTGGGAATGCTCTCATCACGCCTGGTTTGTTGGAGGCGATTTTATGCAACCGCAGGTTTGAAAGACTGAGCATCCGCTGGGTGTTGTGAAGAAGGGCTATAGCTTGCTGCTCTGTAGGTACAGATGTGAGCCCATCGTCCACATAAAAGTTTCGCTCAACAAAGTGCCTAGCTTCCCAACCACAGCCACTTTCGCCATGGAGAGCTGCTTTCCTGAGCCCAAACATGGCCACTGCTGGGGACGGGCTGTTGCCGAAGACATGTACACACATACGATATTCTACTACTTCATCATCGAAGATGTTGTCGCGGTACCAAAGGAACCGCAGGAAGTTACGGTGATCTTCACGAACTACAAAGCAGTGAAACATCTGTTGCACGTCTGCTGTCACGGCGACCAATTCTCTTCTGAAACGCATCAGTACGCCGACTAAACTGTTATTCATGTTGGGTCCAGTGAGGAGGATGTCGTTGAGTGAAACACCGCAATACTGGGCGCTTGAGTCAAAGACCACTCGTATTTGTCCTGGCTTTTGGGGGTGGTATACTCCAAATATCGGAAGGTACCAACATTCGTCTTCTGGCTGTACAGGTGGAGCAATCTCTGCATGTGCGTTTTCAAAGACCTTGCCCATAAACTCAACAAAATGTTCTTTCATTTCAGGATGCCTCCTGAGCCTGCGGGTAAGTGACTTAAGGCGATCCTCTGCCTGCCCACGATTGTTCGGTAGCCTTTGTCGGGGGCTGCGGAAAGGGAGTGGTGCGACCCAGCTGTTGACATTATCCTGATGGAACTCCTTCTCCATTATCCTTAGGAAGGCAAGATCCTCCATTGAAGGGGCTAGTTTGTCATCATCCTTGGTATAATAGAAGATATGATCGCTTGTTGAGTCCTTCAGCATGGCTGGTGCCCACTGTTGTTTTCTATGTAAAGGAAAGAGGTTCGGAGGTGAGTTGTAACCTTCTTTAATGTGCATGGAGCTAGAGCAAGGGGTCATGCAGCTGGGACGTCCATTCTCGAGAATGTTAGTCTTAAACGTGTGTACTGACGTAGGTTTATGTGCACCCCGAAGGCAAACGTCACCTATTATTACCCATCCAAGGGCTAGACGTTGCGCAAAGGGAGCACCAAGTGGTCCGTTGCGTTGTTCTAGCACTTTGTGAACTTGGATGATGTCTCTTCCCAGAAGGATGAGAATTTGAGCGTTTGGATCCATTGCTGGAATCATGCTAGCTAAGGCTTTAAGGTGGGGCTGATGCGCTGCTGCATCCGGTGTTGGAATTTCTGCCCTATTGTCGGGAAGTTCGTCACACTCAAGAAGAGTGGGAAGGGACAGACATGTCTTCCTGTCGATGGACTCCACCACAAGTCCTTTAGCTCTCCGACCGATGACATCTGAAACACCAGAGCACGTTTTAAGGGTGTAGGATGATGCATAATCGGTAATCCCAAACATGTCGAATAGCGTCGATCTAGCCAGAGATTTATTGCTCTGGTCGTCCAGAATCACATAAGCCTTTATCTTCCTTTCAGGTTGACCTTCAAGATAAATGTTTACGAGACATATTTTAGAGCAAGACCTCCCTGATAAGCCATTGCCGCAGACTTCAGTACAGGTGGTAGTGGCATGTGAGGTGGCGGAGGTCTGATCTTCCTCCCCGCCGTGACTGGTCGAAGGGTTGACTATCTCCTTGCTTAACCATGGAGCTGGGCCGTCGTGGAGTGCCGCAATGTGCCTGTTGCTGTCACACTCAGAGCACTGTATAGCAGCTCTGCAGTCCTTTGCCTTATGGCTCGTCGAGGAGCAGCAGCGAAAACATATAGAGTTTTCCTTTAAGAAGGCCTTTCTCTGCTCAAGTGACTTCCCTCGAAAGCCCCTGCATTTGCGCAGTGGGTGTGGCTTCTTGTGGAGGGGGCAGTTCTTATTAAGGTCCTCAGTGTTCTTAACAATATCGTTGCCTTTCATAAGGCTGCCCACTTCTGTCTTGTGCACAACAATTGAGGCATGTGCCGGCCCTTTAAGCGGCTTGTTAGCTCTCATTGGAGGTGCACTGGTAGTCACCATTTGGAAACTCGGATCGTTCCTTATTCGAGCTTCTGTACGAACGAAACTAGAGAAGAATGAGAAAGGTGGAAAGCCCACACGATGTTTCTGTTTATATCTGGACCCTGTCAAAATCCACTTCTCCTGTAGGCTGACTGGAAGCTTCTCCAGGATGGGACTGATGCCGCGAGCAGTGTCCAGGTAGGACAAGCCAGGCAAGTAACCTTCGGCCTTGGCTGACTCGAGTTCATGGAGTAAGTCCCCTAGATCTCTGAGACGTTGGGGCTCCCTGTTAGAGATCTTCGGGAAGCCCTCCAGTTTCTGAAACAGAGGCGCTTCTATTGCTTCGGCTGATGCATAACATTCTTCCAACCTCTCCCAAACCCTGTTAAGTGCTATGCCTGGGTATCTAATGTGCACTGATCTTACTCTTCTCACATGCTCAGCCGAGTCAGGTCCTAGCCATTTAATGAGAAGGTCGAGTTCTTCACTTGGCTTCAACTGTAAACCTTCTATGGCATTGTGAAAGGTGGATTTCCACGATAAGTAATGCTCTGGTTTATCGTCAAACCTTGTCAAACCTCCTGTCAGAAGGTCTCGTCGAGCTAAGAACCTGGCCAGATCGATGACACTGGATTCGGAAGGATAGACTGCACTGATCTTGGATCTCTCACCAGCTGGGAGGGTATCCCTGTGGTGAGTTGGTAAAAATGACCTGGCTGATTTGTAAACTGGTGAATTAATTGTTCCTCTATCGACTTCGGTTTTCTCTCCTAGCTTGACGATGTCCTCCCAGGGCATGGACTGCTGATGTGGAGTACATTGAGGTGGCATGTTCATGACTGGAGAGAAGCAGTAGGGCTGATCATTCCTCTTAACACAAGATGGTGTATACATAAAGTCAACTTGTGAATTGCATTTTTGTGAGGCAGACTGGTTAGCTTTAACAAAATCCATTTGATCTTGAACATACCTCCTTGTGTTTTCAGACGAATTAATGGATGCTGCGTGGTGGGTGCTAACCTGAGAGAGCTGCTCTGAGTTGGCTACATCAGCAGCTGTTTCAAACACAAAGGCTTCTGCAATAGCGACTTCAGCCTCCCTTTCGTGTCTGAGTGCCTCTAATGTAGCTTCAAGACGTGTTTCTTCCACTTTAAGCTGCGCCTGTTTTACCTTTACTTCTATCTCCCTTTGTGCATAAGCAGCTCTCGCCCTCAATGCTTCAGCCTTAGCACGAGCTTGTATAGCAGTTTGGCCAGATGAAGACCTTTGTGAGTCTTTAGATGATTTAGTGGAAGAACGTGAACTCACGGATTTAGTTTCACTCATCCTTACTTCTGCTGAGGATATTTAGTTAGTTAATACAGGAAACGCTGAGAGAGAAAGTGATCCACCTCTAAGCTGCAATCGCAGATGGCCGTCTTTTTACTATTCTGCCCTCACTTCAGAGTGTCCTACGCTTTCTTCAGCTAGGCAGAGAGATAACTCGTCCATGCACGTCGTATTTGAATGGTTTATTTTAATGCTTCATTCGCTTGGACAGTGTGCCAGGAACAGAGTAAAACTAAAACACAAGAGTACATATAATAGATATAAGAGACATATAAGCATGAATAATATCATAAATTTACCCCATAAACCAAACAAAGGTCCAAGAGCATCACGAATTAGAAAAAAAAGAAATCCCAATTTAAATATGTATTAAATTTCGCCATATTTCCTCAAAGATATGCATAAAATACAGTTTAACAGGTATAGTTGTAATCATACTCACAGACGATGCCTCCAACATATAATTGCGTGTAGGATGGCCTTAGATGCACATATTAACTGGTGCACCATGTGTTTCTCTGTTGCTAAACATAGAACTAACTCAACCCAAAGGGAAGTGGCGCTAAAGGCAACCCCAAGTAACAGCACCACCTGCAGGCTAGGAGTACATTAACACAATAACAGAACAGCACTAATTCTAAAATGGTTTTATGTGAACTTTATTTAACATAGAATAAAAAAGAAATCAAACCAAAATTTAGTCTCTCGAAAAACTTGTATATGACATATCTTCGAAATTTAAAATACCAGGATACAGAATTTGAATAACAAGAACTATAGTCTTCCTTCTCAAAAGCGTGAACAACTATCTGAAGACCTACTAGTTCCTGAATTGTTGATGTTGCCTATGAAATTCGCTGAGAGTTGACGTCGCCCTACCAAAGTCGCAAAAATGCTAATTGCGTCAACCAGCTATGGAAATACAGCGGCGGTACACCCCCAATACAGTGGTATTACGCATTACCGTAATGCTGCCTAGCAAAAACATAATGTCATAAAAAAAATTACAGACAGACATTATAGACAGAGCTGCGTGGTTTCCTATTGACAAGTAGATATATGATTTGGGGACTGAAAGGCGGCTAGATATCCAATCACGCCCAGCTACAGTAAGCACAAACTGAAGATACTACTCCTGATTGGACTAGCTTCAAATTCGTCCCGCCCTGACAAAAAATTCTTTGTTTTCATTCGTTGAACATAATGTCAATACATATCTTCATACTATTCGACCAATTAAAACTCTCGGTGGTTTCCATAGAAACAAAATAATTGCAGTTTAAAGACAAACTTTCTGACAGAGAGATGGCGCAGAGGTGAGCAGCATCTCTTCTTATGTTTCTTGCTATTTCTTCAGATTATGTTTTGTTAGCATATTTAATTCTATATTTATTTTTATGTCCTGATATAGTACATGCAAATTTTGCGGCACAATATCGTTGAAATATATATATATAATTAGTTGTTTAAACTGTAGATGCTGTGGCCATTATTCTAAATATGGTTGTTTACATTTAAATGGTAAGAGAATATATTTGTGTTAAACTTAAAAACAATAAGTCTTATGGTTGATATGATTGGTTATACTCATCCGGCCTGTGATAATGCATTTCATCTGAAGATGTTATTCTGAAAAGATCGCCTATACGTTTACTTTTTAAATGTCCCATGTTCTTGAAGTAAGATTAACTTTTTGCTAGGTTCGGTATCATGGTGATGTTATAGCGTATCGAAGCAGCGTCATAATTTCGCAAGCTTTACTGTATTGTGAAGCAGTTTTAGCAATTCGGTCGTTACTGCCGGAGTAGCCTCGACGCCACGAGCAGCTAATGAAGGCTCCATCTCTTTCCATAGGCATTCTTGATGAATAGCATTTAGGAAAGAAGTTGAAAAAATACCGTGCCTAGTTTGGCTTTGCGAGTATCACATATGGCTAGTTAATTATTAGTTCTTATTTATTCACCAGAATGAGAATTGCGAGAGCTGTTTCCTGGACCAACGACCAGTACTGGGGAGCCTGGGACCTGTGGGACGAGGTGATCGACTGGGGAGATAAGGAAGGTTTGGAGGAGTACTCACCAGCGACACCCCCCACTGTCCAGACTGGGGAGGTTATGGGGGGACTGGGAGGTGTGACTGACTGGTGTAAGGGAGGGGAGGGTATGAGCATGAAAGGCTCTGAGACTCTTCAGAGCAATTACGGCCTGACATCTGAAGAGTGGGAAATTTATAAGACGTACTACCTTCAGAAAAAGAAGAAGGTCAGGAAGAATAGGAGCACTCAGGGGATAGATGAGGTAAAGGGTGCGATTAGTGGGGAAAAGGTGGAGCTGGCAGAGAGGGAAAAACATGTGGGGGTGACCTCCAGTGTACAGGTGGAGGCCGCAGACCTGAATGTAGGCATTAATAAAATGCAAAATGGAAGCAAGGGGAAGCAAGGTGAGGTGGGGGTGAATGTGAAGGTGGTTAAGGTGGAGGGGGGGATAATTTCCCTGAAGGCAGAGGATACGAAAGGAAATGTGAAGGTGGAGGCTGTGCAAGTCCAAGTGTGTGAGTTTGGGCTTGCAGAAGTAAATTCTGGGGATGTAAATGTTGAGATTGTGGGGGTAGAAGTAGGGGAGGTAATTATTGAGGGTGCGGACATGGTGAGTGATGTAACCATATTGGAAATTATAGTAAATGATGTACTAGTTGAGATTATAAATAGAGAAGGAGGTCAGGAGGAAACTGGCGGTGTAGAGATAGATGTGGGTCAGGTAGAGATAGAAGAGGTAGAAGTGGTGGGGAATTAATATAAAAGTTGAGCGTGTAGAGCTCATTACATAGAGAAGAGCCAAAATACGAAAAAGATGAAGTTGTGGTTCTGCTGCTGCTGTTTAGGAAACATTAAATAATTGAAACAGTATCTAAGATAATAAATCAAGTATGATAAATTTTGAGATATGTGGAATGTTTCATAATAATGTTTAACGTTTATTAAGAAAAAAATGTATATTTCTAAGTAGATTTGTAAACTGCTCTTTAAAGTATTAATTTTCAGAATTCCAGAATTTCCAAAATCTCCAGGTAATTTAATTTGATTTCATTTTGTTTAAACTGCACACACATAAAAATGATTAGCCCTGTTATGTATTTGTGTTTTATTTATTGTTTATTTATTAAGCACCCTATCCCTCATGGATGGCATGTTGTACAGGTCACCTGTGTTCCCATAAACTTTAACTTGTCTTGCAGTCTTGTTCCCCCCACACCCTCTGCTTTTTCCCTTCCTCTGTTTCTATCTTCACTCCAGGTCCAAGACGTTTCCAGCCCACTGTCCTTGGGAAAAGCCACCATCCGTGGCCACCGCTCCGGTTTCTCTGGGCCCTCCTGCCCTGCAGGCCCCTCGGGCCCCTCTGGTTCCTGTTCCTGCCCCCGTCCATGTCCTTGCCTTGCAGGTTCCCCTTCACCCTCAGGTCCCAGGCTTGTGGTACCGACGGTGTCCCTCCCCGCCCTATGGTCCCGACAGCGCCCCACTGCCTTACCATCCTTTCGTCCTGGTCCTAGTTCTCTCTTACCCGATCGTGATCCGTTTCCTTACTCCTGCGTGGTCTTCTCCTGTCGGGTCAGCAGTCCATATGGCTCTTTGCCCCGCTTGTGTCCTCTATCTGGCCCCGTTAACGGCCGTTCTCGTCTTCCCCGGCTCCTGTAACCCACACGAAATGTTTCTTGTCCCGTGTTATCACTCGTCTGTGGACCTGTCCTGGTGTGTGATGTACGTTCTATCATCCTGGTTGTCCCTAGTCTGACCCCAGTTCTCCTAGTGGTGTCCCGTCTTGCCCCCAGAGTGCCCTGTGCTGGTGTTGCCCCTGCCTACCCTGGTCTGCCTCGTCCCCTAATGGTGTTCGGTCTCTGCGCCCTTGTCCCGCAGCAGTGCCCATCTGTTGTCTTGTCCTTGCCTCTTCCACTGTGTCTCCCATCTTAGTGTACGTATAGCCTGCTGTCTTCCCCGCTGTCCCATCTGCTCCCTCACATGCCCTGTAAAAAGTGTCCTTCAGTCCTGCGATCCTCAGTCCAGTCATTGATGTTGCTGCCTGCATGTGCTCCCCAGTGTGTCCTGTGTCTAGTGTTCTTGCCTGATCCTCCCTACCCTGTTTGGACCCCTTGTGGTCTGTTTCCTTTGCCCTTCCTGTAGTGTAGTTTTCTTTAATAAAGCCCCTTTTGGTTTTCCTCCATGCCTGTCTTAGCCTCTGTCCTTGCCCTCGACGTGACACCATTACAGTGTGACCAGGTAAATGCTTCTAGCTGGACACCACACTACTGTAAATGCTGCTGAAGGCTTACCTCAGTTTATCATTATTCCCTTCATCTTGAAAGAGAACAGCAGCAACAAGTGGGAAAATGATTAAAAAGTAAAGAACACTGTTCTGTTAGTAAGCTTCTTAAGGTAAAGTCATTTTAAATAATAGTAGTTACTGATACTTTATTAATCCCTGTGGGGAAATTGTCTTTACGCCTCCCTCAACTTGCTCTTCATAGAGTAAGCTCTCCATAAAGGGCAGCCACCCATAGTGGCGCCCAGGGAGCTGGGGGTTAAGGGCCCTGCTCAAGGACCCGCAGACATGCTGAGGATGGGTTTGAACCGGTGACCTTGTGCTTACAGGCACACAGGCTCAGCCCACTGAGCCATGAATACAGGTATGAGATTCGCTGCTGAAAGTTGCAACACTGGCACAAAGCTTCAGCAGCAGAGATGTATGCGTGTGCCATGTTGTAGCCGATCAGTGTAAACACTACCCAGACGTGCTCTTGTTTATTTCAATCACAATGGGCGTATTCACATATTTCTTTACCCAGTACCAACTGTCGGATTATCATGTTATTATCATGGGAATAGCACGATTTGCAAGTGGGCAGGCGATCAGAGCTGCTTCGAGACGCCAAGTCAGTCACTCTTGTTCTTCCTATTTGTATCACGAAGCTGTAAAAATATATTTAGTTTCTACCTATATATATATTTGAAAAGTAGACCGTCCAAGGTTTCTGAGGGTGTTTTTTATATGACAAAAACTCGCAGAGTTATTTAAACGGTTTGGGTAAATTTCTGTCAGATCCCACCGGTGGGACGGCCGACTCCAGAGGGTTAATATAGCCCCTTTTGGTTTTCCTCCATGCCTGTCTTTGCCTATGTCCTTGCCCTCGACGTGACACCATTACAGTGTGACCAGGTAAATGCTGCTAGCTGGACACCACACTACTGAAAATGCTGCTGAAGGCTTACCTCAGTTTATCATTATTGTCATCGTCTTGAGAACAGCAGCAAAAAGTGGGAAAATGATTAAAAAGTAAAGAACACTGTTCTTCTTAAGGTAAAGTCATTATTGGAACTGAAATTAGAATAATGAAATACATTCAACAGAATGGTTGTCCATCCATCCATCTTCTGAAACTACTTTATCCCAACCAAGGTCACAGGGAGTCTATCCCAGGAACAATGGGCACAGACAGGGACCAACCCTGGGCAGTTGCCAACACACCTCAGGGCACACGCACACACAACTACAGGGCCAGTTTAGACTAATCAATCAACCTATCCTGCACATTTTTGGACCGTGGGAGGAAACTGGAGCCCCCAGTGAAAACTCACACGAACAGCGTGCAAACTCTACACAGATAGGACCCAGGACCAGACCCAGGACCTTCTCGCTGTGAGGCAGCAGCACTAACCACCGCGCCACCCTGTTGAAATGGTCGTTTGTAAAATAATACATTCAGGTTATGTTATTGTAGATCTGGAACGTGGTGTTAAAATGTAGTGGTGAACTTAAGACTGCCCATTCAGTATCGCTGTTCTCCTAATGATAGACACAACAATTAATATTAAATATTTTATATAAGACATCCGGAGGCTGCAGGACATCATCCAAGCAGCAGAGAAGCTCATTGGCTGCAGCCTCAACCTCAGTGATTCACTACCTGCCCCAAGAACAAAAAGGCGACCTGGCGAGATCATCGCCGACCCCTCCCACCTCAGCCATAAACTCTATCAAATTCTCTGTTCTTGGGGACGGATCTGATCCATCAGAACCACCAAATCAAAAGAAGAGCAAAGCTTTTTCTCCGAGCGGTTGCTCTGCTCAACACCTGATCCGCACTCTGCCGCTGGACTACTGGGCACTTCACTCTATATTTGAATTTATTTTATTATTACATATTTTTTTGCTTCTTTAAAACTAATCCCCTGCTTATTGCCTTTAGACTTTGTTTCAATATTTATTAGGATAGAATAGAGAGATAGAGACACACCTCAGAATAAATGAAGGCGATCAACTACACAGTTAAATGTCCAACAACCCAACCTAAAATCGACCTGCCCAGATGCACAGTCTTACTCTAAGGCTGGTGGAGAATGATGGAGGGGGTCCACTGTTCACCTGGCAGACGTCCTGAAGTCTGTTTCGACAGGGATTCCACAATGAAATTGGCTTGTTGCATCTTGGAGCTCGTCTGGCAGAGACGTCCTTTGCAGGGTCTCAGGAAGGGATTGAGTCAACCCAATAAAGCAGAGAGTGCTCTGGCCACAGGGTCTTTCTTCCCAAACATAAGCATATACAACATATATATCCATATATAGATATAAATTTAACTGAAGACAAGAAATATATGCAGTTACCAATGTAAAACAGGCATGCATACATACAGGAACTATACATAACAATGTAAACTATAGATATGGGTATGGTATCGGAATGTGCAGTGCAAAGTGGCTGCTGCTTATCAGTCCAGAAAACTTAACCTATACATGACAATATACATGCATATGAGGACCGTAGGGAAGAAGAAACTGCAGCATGAAGTGACTGGTGCTTATCAGTCCAGTATAAAAAGCAGGTGCAACTGCATGTAAGGTGCAGAGTGCAGTGAGCTGGGTGACCATTACCATAGTGCCTGGGGTGGGGGCACAGCTGGCAGAGGGTGGCAGTTGCTGGGGGTACAGACTGTTCCGGAGTCGGGATGTTCTGGTATTAACACTCCAGTACCATCTGCCTGGTGTCATGAGACTGATGATTTGTTGGGTGAGGTGTAGGCAGTGTAGACTACAGAAAGTGTAGGCATTGGTGAGCCTCCTTAACCAGCCGCTCCATGGTCTTTAACCAGTTTAGATCCTAAAACCAGTTGAAACAAGCAAAGCACGCAGGCACAGAAACACAAAGTAAGATGACTGAACAAAGCCAAGGCGGAGAGGGAGGGAGCAAGATGCATAAGAAGCCTCACAATACGTTGCTTAATATGATGAAGGGCAGCTCTGCCCCCTGCTGGTGGGATGGCAACAGCTGTTCAGTGAACATCTGCTTTAATTAAGTTCTGCATCATTTTCATTCCAGTGCTGGAAATGCTAGGAAACATGGATGGGTGATATGTAGCTTAATTAATTAATGTAGGTTAATTCATGTCAAAAGAAAGAAAGCTGAATTTTACACCACTGCATACAGTTAATTAAGAAGTTTAACCTTTTGCATGGCTGGATAGGCCAGCTTTACAAATACCAAACTGAAATTCACTAAGATGATTTCGGTCCAACTCGCAATATGCAAGGCTCATTTCAGCAGCATAGACACATGGTTCGAATTACGGGGGGAACTGGGGGGTACAGTACCCCCCGATCAAGACCTAGACCCCGCCAAAGAGACAAAAATAGCAGTTTGGGGGGGTTTTCTTTTGTTGTAAAGAAAAAAAAAAAAGCTAAACTCACCTTGCAGGAAAATTTCTATGTAAAACTATTTCAGACACCGTACTATTTTAACCACCTCGGCGCTAGAAGCAGCTTAGCCAGTCGGTTGCATCATTCATTCTCATTTACTGACCTGTTCATTGTGTTTGTCTGTCATGGTGCTGTTTGTCGTGCATTGGTAAGTGTAAATAGCCAGCAGAAGTCTAGCCTGTTGAAAATCTGTTATTTTACAACCTTCATTTATTCGTTTAAGTGTTTCATCTACTAATGCAAGCTGACGTCATTATAAGTTGAATTACTTACCATTGTACTTCTGAGGCCGGTACAGTCAACGTTAGTCAATTTAACTTGCAAGATAAGCTAAGTTCTCTATTTAAAACAGGCTTATTTGGTGAGGTAAAATCGATCATGGTCATTTTCCAAGGAGATGAACTCCCTATGTTTTCATTCTCATTTTATCATGAATAAATTGTGCCCTATTATTTGAATTTTAGTGGTATTGATTCTGCATTCCACTATTTCATATTTCTAGACATTTTTAGAAGCTTCATCTGATAGCCCAGATACTGCTTTGTTAAGTATAGATTAGATTTTATTCACAGACACACTACGAGGAAAAGGAAAGATGGAGACATCAGACACTTTTTCGGTGGTAAAAGAAGAGTAAGTAGGAAATATTAGTGTTAAGAGCTACAGAACATTACACCAAAAGTATAGGTGCAGTTTTGCAAACTGTTACTGTGTATGAAGGAAAGTGGTGGTCAGCAGAAGGCAGGAGAGGCACAGGAGCAGGAAGCAGGGAGATGGCAGGATGAGGACAGTGTGCAGGCAGCGGGGAGATGGCAGGATGAGGACAGTGTGCAGGCAGCAGGGAGATGGCAGGATGAGGACAGTGTGCAGGCAGCAGGGAGATGGCAGGATGAGGACAGTGTGCAGGCAGCGGGAAGATGGCAGGGTGAGGACAGTGTGCAGGCAGCGGGGAGATGGCAGGATGAGGACAGTGTGCAGGCAGCGGGGAGATGGCAGGGTGAGGACAGTGTGCAGGCAGCGGGGAGATGGCAGGATGAGGACAGTGTGCAGGCAGCAGGGAGATGGCAGGATGAGGACAGTGTGCAGGCAGCGGGAAGATGGCAGGATGAGGACAGTGTGCAGGCAGCAGGGAGATGGCAGGAGAGGCACAGGAGCAGGAAGCAGGGAGATGGCAGGGTGAGGACAGTGTGCAGGCAGCAGGAAGATGGCAGGATGAGGACAGTGTGCAGGCAGCAGGAAGATGGCAGGATGAGGACAGTGTGCAGGCAGCAGGAAGATGGCAGGATGAGGACAGTGTGCAGGCAGCAGGGAGATGGCAGGAGAGGCACAGGAGCAGGAAGCAGGGAGATGGCAGGATGAGGACAGTGTGCAGGCAGCAGGGAGATGGCAGGATGAGGACAGTGTGCAGGCAGCGGGGAGATGGCAGGATGAGGACAGTGTGCAGGCAGCGGGAAGATGGCAGGATGAGGACAGTGAGCAGGGAGCAGGAAGATGGCAGGATGAGGACAGCACGCAGGACCAAGAGGTGAGTTAGAAATGAGGCTGTACTTTAAGATCTACTGCATCATCAAGACAGATATTAGCCCAACAGGTAAATATTTATTTCTGAAGGCTGTTGGAGCTGGGGGGACTGAGAGGGCAGGAATAACACCAGACTGCTGGACCAGACCAGGCTGTTCGTAAATGTATAGGCTTATTACTTTTACTAGTATACTTCTCCTAGGATAATTCCTGGGAGTTATCAAAACCAAGTTCTTTTGGATAGGGATAAGGATAATGAGATCTTCTGCATTGATTCTCATTTTGTCGCATGTCCAGACCATGACCGTTTGTTGCATACATGTTAGTAAACACCCCTGGCGCATCTTGTACTCTTAACATTGATCTTGGTGGCGACTATTTGTATTGACGCGGTAGCAGACCATAATGGTCATAGAAGTGTTATGAAGGCAGTACCCCCCAATTATGGAGGGGTAATTCACATTCTGCATCAACCATAGGTTCACTGGTGACAGACTGTGTTACTGCAGACACATTGTCCTCAGATTCACTTTCATCATTGTCAACAACTTCAGAGTCACTTACTTCAATTTCACCTGGAAAAGATTATTAAAGAGATATGAATGCGTGTGCAAGGTTTTTTTCTCTTTAAATTGTACCAGTTTTAATACTAACCATCAATTTCGATGTCATCAAGCGATTTCCCTCGCACACTGGAAAGCTGCCCTTTTTCCATTGCCAAAAGTAGCTTGGAAATTTTAGCCAGTTGCATGGTGGGAATGGGTAACCTGTAGAACTCGCGATGAACATGGAGGTCATGACCAAGGAAATCTGCGAGTTGGTCCAGTTCATTGTTTTTTAAATTGAGCACTTGTGACAGTGTAGCCACATGTTTTCGCAGTTGGGTCGACCTGAGGTGCTCAGGATTTTTTGCTCCACACCAACTTGCATGGATGCATAAACAGTCCTGCCCTCTGTAGTAGCTCAATGATTTAGGTCTTGCAAACAAGAATATATTTGTATCACAGACACTGCATTCAGTTCTCTTACTGACCAATAGTGACAAGGCATCCACCATGATTGGTGTAAGTAGAATAGCAACTTTCCTGCCCCTTTTCCCCACAATCTCAATCCGTCTGAAATAGTTGCAGAGCTTCTGTTCAGTCTGTTACAATCCCATAGCGATGTCTTCATGGAGGTCTGTTTGGTCTCTCTCGTGAAAACTCTGGAGTGGCATTTTCTTCAGCACGTCTTCTATTGAAAACCATGATTTGTGCAAGGGTGACCTTTGCAAGTTCAGCATAGCTGTGTCATATGAAAGCACTGTAAATTTTTTTTTTTAATTTTTAATATTAAACCAATTAATTGTACTGTGAACGATATCAAATGACACAGACTACTATAAATATCTGTGAAGTGATATTTATATTTATCTATGATCCGACTTTTACTACACAATGATAAAAGGTCATTGATGTATATTTGTATTTCAAAACTTTTACAAGCTGTTAGATCTTAATATGGCCAGTATCAAAAGTCTCTTTTAAATAATCATACTGTGTCGTACTTAATCGTAAATTGATTAAAAAAAAATAATGTAAGTACATGGGTTAATTCATAAGTGTTTCCATTTTCACATTTCTCGAGGGTTAGACTTGCATTAGTCAGGTTAGGGTATAAAAAAGTTACACGGGCAAATAAAATCTTTGCATAAGCTTTTGCATCACCAGTTTACCTTTTCTGGACACAGTGTTGGAGTCTTCTCAATGGTCATCTGCAACAAAGAACAAATACAGCATCAGCAGGCTCAATGGTTAACCTGAATACCGTAAGCAAATCAACAAATAGAAAACATAATGGGGAAAAAACGGTGGTATTGTTGCATTCATAATTCATTGTACACAGGGACGGATTATGGGTTGTGTGGGCCCCTGGGCCCTTGGCAGCCAAACGCCCTTGTAGGAATTATTAGCTCAGGTAAATTTTAATATCTCCACCAATATGTTTCAATTAATTAAAGTTTAATTAATTATTATTTAATGCTGATTATTAATCAATCGTTATGCCAAATGGTCGGCTCCTCCAAACTCGATTGCGGTATCCCTGTGAGTCTGTTAATGTGAGACTTAAATGGGATTCACTAATTACCAATATCACTTAGTAACCTGGGTTAGAAGGCTCGTCCACCGAGCTGCGTCACCAGATAATGTAAACGATTGGTAGCAGAGCCCCCCCCCTCATGGCCGATGAGAGAGAGTCTCGCGATGTTTCAGGCGAGTTTGAGGTTCAGAGCGTGTAGCAAGATCGCACAGAGGCAGGAACTTATTATGAGACACACAATGACGGAGGCTAAAGTTGTGTAAAAGACATGCATTTATTCCTAACTAACACTACAACTAACATAAGACAGACATTACACCTAACACAAACAACAAACACGAAATAACGGAATACAACAAACAATGTAATTATGAAAATGCAATGACCGGATTTAAATGAGTAACCTTAAATGGGAAATACTGTTCTGCAAAGCAAGCACAGTTTGTGGAAACACGACCCTAAAGTCTTATAGCAGGTTAACAGAACAGCTTAAGTTGTTAGAATGAAAGGAAGTTGGTTTACTTGGTTGAAGAGTGGGGGGGGGTCTTGGCAGTTGATGGCAGAGCTGCTGAGCTGATGGCACTCAGGAAGGCGCGGCGTTTGGAGCAGTGGAGTGGAGCCCCTTTGGATTATCTCTCCTGGTGAAGCTTTGTCTTGGGTGCTGTTCTCTGTTCAGCTGGGCCTTCACCGGAGGGTTTCTGGTGGGCTTCTCGTCTCCCGGGCTGATGGTCTTTTCCGTACGGCTGCTGGGTGTTCTCTGCGCTGCTTTGTTCTGAGGTCCAGGTTTTTATGGTCTAAAGTTCATGAATAGGGATGACCAGGAATTCGAATCCTGGCCCAATGGCTGGCCATCCATTTGGCGGGCTTTCAGAAGGGGGTCTGTATCAGTCCTTTTGGGATTTATGGCCCAACTGAATCTCCCTTTACTGATGATTTTCATTAAGCTGTTATAACTTTTGATACATCCACTTTTATGGTAATCACTGACCAGATTTAGAATCAGGAGTGATTTTCCATCAGTTTGACACCAAACATGCCATACCAGCTTCACAGGTACATACCTCATACCATCTGCATTAATTGATTAAACAATTAATTATTTTATCTATGTGACTCATTCACATCAGTATGGGATACAGGTGTTTTGGGTTGCACCTCAACAGATGTTACACTTTGTGCAGATATTACATCAAATATTCATATTACAAACAGCACATCTTATCCATAGATAGGCGTGGCCGTTAGTTTGTGGTAATAACAATATAAGTTGCACATCTGGAAACAACATATTTTGTTTGGTGTGGCTTATGCCAATTCATCTTCTCCAGAATGGATAAGATACACCTAAATTCAGTTCTTTTAACATAGCATGGTAGAAACAAAGAAACTTGGTAACCGTCCACCAAGATCAGATAAGGACCACAAAGGAATGTTGGAAGAGAAGGGGGGGGGGGGGGGGGGTTTAACAAAGCAGACTCTCTAAAAGTTAGTACACATTGGTTACACTCACTTTCCAGATTCTTCTGGTATACCATGAGAACATACATACAATGGTAGCTATACCTATCTATTTATTTAAATTTATATGTGTTCAAGTGCAAAGGGGTGAAATAGGTGATACTCCGTGAACATGGTTATAAGGGTGGCACACAAAACACTAAGATTGTCTAAGGACACATACAAACATAACGTATCTGTATATTGAGACTAGTAGTCGTGAGTAAATCAATATACAGGGTATACAAAAGCAAACTTAAATGAAATTTCCTTTAGGGTGTTCGTCTGTTGGGTGAGTGAGATGTAAGGCAGAGTGTATGGGGAGGGGGTTGTGTGCCAAGTCGAGGGACCCCTGTCCGTGAAGTCCACTCTGCTTGTCTGTAGGTCCCTAAATCTTTGGGCAATAAAAGTTGGAGTGCTGGCCTCCCTGGTTATCTGTGTGTGTGTGTGTTTGTGTGTGTAACCCCCCCCTTTGGTGCCTCTCGTACCAGGCTCGGCCTTGTCTCAGGCCACCTGGAATTTAGGCCCTGTGATATGTGCATGTGTGATCCTACACCCTCCATCCATGTTTCCATCAGAGGCCCTATAGGGTCAGGGGCCCTTGTAGGCAGAGGATCAAAGAATGTAGGCCCTCTAAAATAGACAAACGAAAATACATTGTTGATAAGCGTTGCAAATTGTTTTGGGCTAGGGGCCCCACGGGCCCCCTGCACCCCAAGGGCCCCTGGGCAGCGGTCCCGCTGGCCCGGTCCGTAATCCGTCCCTGATTGTACAGAATAGGGTTGGGTGATGTGTAACTTCTTCGCATATGACAATGTCTACAGTGAAACAATTGGATCATGACATGGGGGAAGGGTGATGTTTTGGTCGTCTTGTAAATGTACTACAAATTTCTATAAAGTTTCTTTTACACTATTTAATGACTATTTATAAATTCATCAAGTACTTGAATACCATTAATTTATTTCATATTATTGTAGTTACAGTAATCCCAAAGCTGACATTTCAGATGTACCTCTTTAGAAGGTATAGATGTTGAACCACACAGGAGAAGTAGGTCCCTATGAATCATCAGGGCCTCATATAACATCCTGGTTCACACCATACTCAACACCACATCTAGTGTGTGTGTGTGTTTACAGTAACATGGTTACACCTGTTATTAAGAACCTTCCGTACCAAGAGGCTTTTCTGAAAGGTGAGAGTGGACAAGCAGGTCCCTACAATCCACATGGGCTTCATAGAACACATTCTAGATTACACCTTAATATACACACACATAAGGCCCTTACTTGCGTTCCCATATACCATGTTCCTGTATACGCATACACATGCACAATGGACTTGAGGCAAAATGATACCCTAAACTGAACTGTGGGATATTATTAAAATATTATGTTTCACATTGTCTGGATTCCAGACACAAAACTCCAAACATCAAACACTCTGCTGCAGCTTTAAACTCAAGTCTCAAAACTCCCACAAATAGACTTTGCAAAGAAGAAAAATGTTCATCCATTGGATGAATCAAATGGAAACTAGTGCTGAACTAGAAAACTAAACTTTGAAAGCTAACATAAATAAAGCTAATATAAATAAAGGCCCCCCTAAAATACATCCTTTTTTTGTTTTTCGGGGGACTTGCCCCTTTAAGCTTAATTTGGCTATCACTGATACATAATATATTTAATTGATGTAAATGTTCGCCCTCCAGTTTACAGACCTGTCAATCAGTTTAAGAGCCCCAGCAGGTTCAATTATAATAAAATTTCAGCAGTGAGTTGTAATCAGGCCCGGCACCACGGGGGGTAAGGTGGCGTCGCCCCATCAGAGGGAAAATGCCGCCCCCTCTGTTAAAATAAGCCCTAATTGAACTTTTAAAAAAAAAAATAAAATAATAATATTCATTTTTGAAGACTAATATATAAGTTAGACCACTATAGTTAAAAAATAAAGTCTACGTTTTACATACGTGTCAGTACGTTCTAGACTAGATTTTCAAATCCAGGCACTTGATTGGTCAATTGGGTGAGCAGAGCAAACTAACTCATTCACAACTTTGGGTTTTAGTAACTGGAAATATGCTACGGACACTGCAAAAGGGTTTAACAGACATGCCAATAGTAAAGAACATCAAACGTGTGTGGCTTTTTGGAAAGAGAGACAGTTGCGATGTTCTACAGGCAGTGAGATTTCAACTGTGGTTAATTCCGATCAGCTCTCTCGAAACCGCCTGTATGTCTCTGCCATTGTAGACATTATTGGATTCCTTGTCTCAAACGAATTGCCATTGAGGGGATCCATCGATTCGGTTGATAACCGAGATCAAGCGGGAAGTGGACTTTTTCTGTCTTTGTTTAATTACACTTTGAGACAGAATGAAAAGCTTGGCCGGGCTTATAGTACAGTTCTGAAAAACACTGTTGAGGTATGGTTTAATTTTTAAATGTTTTGGTGTGTTGGCTTGATCGAGAAACAGCTAACAAGCTGTTGTGACGCTAAACACTCTAGAGATAGACTGATAGATACAGACTGGGAGATACACTTAGACTGACAGACACAGGTTGAGAGATGCACTTGATTGATGGATTCTGGCCTCGACATACACTTAGACTGACAGACACAGGTTGAGAGATGCACTTGATTGATGGATTCTGGCTGGGAGATACACTTAGACTGACAGAAAACAGGTTGAGAGATGCACTTGATTGATGGATTCTGGCCTCGACATACACTTAGACTGACAGACACAGGTTGAGAGATGCACTTGATTGATGGATTCTGGCTGGGAGATACACTTAGACTGACAGAAAACAGGTTGAGAGATGCACTTGATTGATGGATTCTGGCTGGGAGATACACTTAGACTGACAGACACAGGTTGAGATGCACTTAAATTAACAGTGACACATAGATATGAAGGGTTCCACTCTTCAAACAGGATCTCTGTGCTCCAGTTGGGATCTATGGCCTCCAAGCACTCCGCTCTTACTGCAGCTCAGCCAGGCTGGGCTGGGCCCGGCGAGGGTGGCGGGGGCCACTCGCACTCGGCCTTCTGTATGAGGGAGATCTGAGTGATGTGGGGCCTCTGACAGCCGTTCTCTGTGTCCTGCTGTCCTGCCCGCCGGCCGCGTGTGTGACGGTAAGAGACCTGTTACAGCTAGTATGCATGGAGTGGGTCCTTGCTGAACCACAGGCAGGCCAGGCCTCGTTCCACATCAGTGTTGTGTGCAGACCTCCCTGTGAGCAAAAACAAATGGCTAATTTAACATGCGCTCTGACAGGCTCCTGAGGGCCTGTGGGCCCAGGGTTTGCTTGTCCTCCTAACGAGCTGGAACAGCCAGGAGCCCGATCTGGATGGGCCCACTACAAGAGCCTGGATAATGAGAGAACAGCCAGGCAGGAACTCTGGTTGTCTACGATACATCTGTCCACATGGATGTAGATCCTAGCCAGATCACAGACTCCCTCATTACAGCACTCAGCCAGGGGACAGCTCTTCCAGGGAATGCTGAGAACGTGAGACCCAAGAGGCGTGTTTTGGACAGAACAGGAGCAGTCAGTCACCGGGTATAATCAGTGAGATTGATGTGCACACCCACCAGGGATATGTGTGCTCCTGTGGAGGGCTGTCATTTTGGGCTCTGCTATTGTGAGTTCCTGTGTGGAAGAAGAGAAGCCTTCCAAAGCAACAGAGTATGGCTGTGTGAGTCACTGAATGCAGTGTTACCCAAGCACACTGCAGCTCAGCGGCTCCACACGTGTCTCCAGCCCAGAGCATGCTGGGACAGCATGCAGACGGCTCATGCATAGAATTAGCCCTCAATTTCTGGCACAGGGGCTCCATTACCATCACGCCTTAGGGTGTTCTGGGAGAGTGAAACACAGGGTCGACAGGGTCAAACAATGCATCGCCAGTGCTGGACCCAACACCATATTCAGTGTTGCTGGCGTGCCACAGGTTTCTGCTGGACCAGCAGTCTCTGCATGAGCAGCTCTCCATCCCAGCAGCATGGTGGGAAAACCAGCTGTGAGTGGCACCTTCACTCTGTAAACAAAAAAAAGCCCCGTCTATGGCTCACAGCAGATTTTTGGAGCCCTCTGGCGTCCATTCCTGGGAAAGACAACATTCCATTTGCTGGGCTGCTTGGCCCGTCAGTGTTTTGATGAGCCATAGCCATAGTTTATCCGACGTCCTCCCTTGTAGGCTCTTCGGAAAAGTGTTTTAGTCCATAGGCCCGTGTGTTACCAAAATGGTTAACCTCTCCCTGTCAACCGGTGTGTTTCCCAATAATTTTAAACATGCCATAGTGGAGCCATTATTGAAAAAAGTAGGCTTAGATGTAACGGACCCCAACAGCTTTAGGCCTATTTCTAAGCTTCCGTTTCTTTCTAAGCTCCTTGAGAAGGTGGTCTATGAACAGTTGTCTTCTTTCCTGAATCAAAATAACATCTTTGAACCGTTTCAGTCCGATTTTCGTAAATACCATTCTACGGAAACGGCTTTACTGAAAGTGTCCAGCGACATTATGATGGCTGCTGATTCTGGAGAACACACTGTTCTGGTTCTCTTGGACCTGTCTTCAGCTTTTGATACAATTGATCATCAGGTCCTGCTGATGAGACTGAGGGATCAAATAGGTTTATCAGGGACAGTTTCACAGTGGTTTTCTTCTTATCTATCAGGGCGTAGTTTTAGTGTTACAGCAAACCAAATAAGGTCTGAGTCTGCGGATTTATTGTGTGGAGTGCCCCAAGGCTCTGTCCTGGGTCCTGTTCTTTTTTTGCTGTATTTGACCCCTTTGGGTAAGATCATCCAACAGTTCAGTGACGTTTCTTTCCACCTATTTGCCGATGATATTCAGCTGTATTGCTCTTTTAAACCATCTGAGATGCATACATTAGATTCTTTGTTTCATTGTTTAGTGGAATTAAAAAAATGGCTAAGCATAAACTCCCTTCAGCTAAACGCAGACAAAACTGAAACTCTGGTTATTGCCCCTGTTGATTCAATCCCGGGGATTAAACAGTTCCTGGGTAATCTAGGCCTGTCTGTGAAGTCCAGCCTTAGAAATCTGGGAGTTATATTGGACAGTGAAATTTCATTTATGCAGCATTGTAAGCAGCTAACGAGAAACTGTTTTTTTCAGCTTAGGAACATCTCCAAACTTAGATCAATGGTCTCACGAGATGATTTGGAGCTTCTCATTCATGCTTTTGTGTCTTCACGTTTAGACTATTGTAATAGTTTGTTTTCATGCCTGAATAAAAAGGAGCTCCTTTGTCTGCAATTAGTACAAAACTCTGCAGCGAGAATCTTGACTCGCACTAATAGGAGCACTCACATATCCCCTATTTTAAAACAACTTAATTGGCTGCCTGTGTCTTTTAGATATAAGTTTAAGATTCTGGTTCTGGTTTTCAGAGCCTTACATGGACAGGCTCCGTTTTATATTAGCGACTTGATCCACCTCTGCACCTCTGCGCATGCTTTGAGGTGTATGGATCAAAATTTGTTGAAAGTTCCTCGCACTTATTTTCGCACTAGAGGTGACCGTTCTTTCCAGGCTGTAGCTCCTAGGCTTTGGAATGATCTTCCCTCCTCTTTGCGTTTAATGGAATCTGTCGTCAGTTTTAAGAGAGAACTAAAGACTCATTTATTTGTCCAGGCGTTCAAATAGTTATTTATGGGCAGTTATGATTTTTGTGTGGTCTTGGCTTTTTTTGTTATGTTTTTCTTTGTTTACTATGTTGTGAAGCACCTTGTGGCTTTTGCCTGTGAAAGGTGCTATATAAATAAAGACTACTTACTTACTTACTCTATGACCTCATTTGTATAAATGGTAACAAAGCAGCAAGCAAAATTACGAAGTTTCTGCTAAAAGCATAATTATTTGTGTTAGTGCAAGTGCATAGTGTCCTTTGTCAAAATGCAGCATATTTCAATTTACAGTGCAGTAAAATTTCATTGAAATTCACTGAAAGTTAACTGTTTTGAACAGATTATCTAAACGTTTGAAAAATCGGCTGTAGTTGTACAAAGTTTTGCTGGTGGGAAACACTGACTGAGAGAAGTATTCATGAAATTTGGGGGAAGTGGTGATTGAATGCAAATTGAGTCAAAGCAATGCAAAAGTATTCATAGTTTAGCTCACATAGTCCAATGGTATGGTGCATGTGTTAAGTGTTTGGAAAAAGTGGACATGGAATTGAGACACGTGTTAAAATGACTGGAAAAAAGTGCAATGCATTTAACCCGAGTGTGTTTTATGGCTTCACTGTGAGGCTTGACTGTATCTCCCTCCTCAATGATCAGTTTAATCTAGCTGGTGAAGCTGAAGGCAAAGCGGGAAATTAGTTTAGTCATGACTTCAGAAATTACCCTGACAAGGGATTCTGTACAATCAGAGATGGAGCTGCTGGTTGGGCTGGTCATCGCCTGCTTTTTCTAACTGATGTAGGTCTGAATGTAAAGTTTCAAACTGCTTAATATGTATTAATCTGTTTTATAATGTTCACACAAAAAGAGCTTTTAATGTGTGTTGCACCTTACATCTTCTACTGTACAATGTTATTCTGCATTTGATTCCTCCTTGAATGGGGGGTGAAGAGAAATAACTAGCAAGAGAGACAGAGAGAAACTATTCGGAGGTGCTATTGTCCAAAGTTGAACTGATTGTCCAAAGCCTTTTTGTTGTCAAATTTAAAAAAGTTAATCTAAATCACCTATTACCCACTGTAATCCTTTCTATACCCACCTCTGTATGACTTCACAGAGCATCACTACCAACAAAATAAGAGGGTTACAGTTAAAGTAGGTGAAAAGGAAGGAAGAAACCTTGGGAGGAACCAGATTCAAAGGGGAAGCCCATCCTGCAAGAGCTGGCAGAGGAAGTGATATGAGCAAAATGGCAAAGTCCCAATTCACACTGTCCATGTTTTAAGATTAAAATGAGTAAAAAGTGGCCGGTCCTGATTTCGTGTCTTACATCACACTCCAAGATGGTCACTGATTGGTGGGCTCTGAGATGGACCTGTGATCTGAAAACCACAAACCATTTACATTTAATTTTGAAATATTAAAAAAATATTAATTAATTCAGAATATTTATTAAATTAAAATAATGACGAAAATACATTAAATATATATTTAAGACTTAAGCAATGCAATAAGACTTTTACTTTCACTAATTAATAAACCAATATTAAACTTTGACCAGCAGGTGGCAGCAAAGCATGTGTGAAGAAGAGGCCATCAGCGGTACAAAGCACTGGCTGTACAGGTTCCAACACTGCAGACAAACCTCCCTGTTTAACTGACTCACATGGTATGACTAAGATTGAGCAGGGCCGCATGAGAGAGGTCTCACTGCAGTTAGTGTAACTATTTATTTTACAACTTTTCTGTCTCATTCTGCTTCATAAAGGGCACACCCCACTTCCAACTTCCTCTGACGCAAGGAGATTCGTGCACAAATGGCTACAGCATAAACTGAAACAATAATGATATATAAAAAGGCATTTCATACAAACACAGCATAACCTTGCTGATAAAGCCTTGCAGTTTGTGCATTTATTTACACTAATAGTGGGTGTATGCTAATTATATTAACAGGATTAATAAGCCAGTATATTTAATCAGAATTCCCTAAGACCTGTGCTTTGTATTGGCCCCTCCCATTTTGACAACAACAAACTACATGTCACTGCAGGGCTTTAGAGACTAACTACTCCAATAATTGCGTAGTGATATTGAAGAAGAACATGTCATCGACTACGCCCACTAATCATGCCAGCCTTAATACATATATCAATAAAAGTTTTTACATTTTTAATACGTATTGTCTGCGGTTATGTGATAACGAAGACCTAAATATATATTTGCTTTAAATATGTGACTCATGTTAGAGAAAATATAAGTAAACCATGAGGACAGAAAAGTCACTGAATAACAGGAATGACCGACATATAGTGCCAAACAGATAAGGTGCAAAGACTGTACTCATAGTACAAACAAAGTAAACGTAGTGCACTATGTAAGGTAAGTTGTAAATTTGTTTGCACTTTGCAGCTTACCTTGCGTTGACTCTTTGTAGTACGGTCCCCACGACGGTGGTGGAAATATAAGGGGCTGGTTATCAGGGGGCATGGATTTTGTGGCAGTTTCTATATTGGCGTTGCTGGTGGAGGGAGCCGCATTTGTGGGTTTGTATTCTGCAATGGCTTGAATGCCCTGTGTATTAAGGCGAACTTGTGGACGATTACATCGTCCACACAGCATAGAATTAATAAGACTTGTTCACTGTCCCCCTGTTGCTGTAATATTCTGGGAAGTTGTGATTGTTTAACTCCTCTGCGCACAGTTAGGAGCTACTCCAACTCCACCTAGCAGACATACGTACGAGGAGATTGCGGTATGGAATGATTCTGTCCCTGTATGGACTAATCATCCCCAAATTCTATTGCGTCCATGATTCACCTATATCATTGTGCTAAGGTTGAGCAGCACAACATGTTTTTCTCAGATCTCAAGACCAGACGATAGTGAGGATAGCTGAGAAGATCACTAGAGTCTCTCTCCCCTCCGTCATGGACATTCATATCACACGCTCCATCTGCAAAGCCACCAACATTGTGGATGACCCCACCCACCCCTCACATTATCTTTTCACCCTCCTAGCGTCTGGAAAAGCATTCAGGCCGTCACACCCAGACTCAGGAACATGGTGTCAGACTACTGAACTCTCAGGGACTGATCTGATACCACACACACACACACACACACCATAGCTGTCAAGTCTCCCGTTTTGGCCGGGAAACTACCGTATTTTACCTCTCTTTCCCGCCGTCCTCCCGTATTAGTATTTTCCCATAAATCTCCCGTATTATAAGATCATTTAAAAAAAAATTCATCTGCCTCTCCAAACTGAACTGTCAGTAGCCTCGCGAGAACTGCCACCTGCAGTAGTCTTCAGGTCATTCACAACATTAACCAGGTCATAAATGCGGAATTTTAAATGGCAATGCTGTGTGCTAAAAACAACGTTACTTTCACCTTCTGTGACGTCTTCAACAAGGATACAAATTCTGCAACAAATCTGTATAATAAGTCATTAGTGAATGCCAGAGAGCCACATGAGTGAACATGAGAAATTAAGAGAAAATGTGTAATGAAAATAAAATGTAAATGACAAGTGGTTATTTTAGATTTCTTGTACACCTGTCTTAAAATGTAAGGGATACTGTAGCTTGGTTGGGCTGGTGGGATGGCTCGCGGTGGGTGCCGGAAAATTTCCCTTATTTTCCAATCCAAAACTTGACAGGCATGACACACACACACACACACACACAGGTCTGTAATTATATCTTCGTGGGGACTCACCATTCATTTCTATGGGGAAAACTGTAATCCCAACATGACAACCTTAACTCCTTCCCAGCCCTAACTTTAACCATAAGTAATCAAACCAAATACAAGACTTCTGGCATTTTCAGTTTTTTGATTGTATTGACAGATCTTTGTGGGGACCTGAAAAATGCCCCCCAAAGGATCAAAATAACAGGCTTTTGTCACATTGTGGGGGACATTTGGTCCCCACAATGTAATATAAACCTAATCCACACACACACACAGATTAGGTATCTGAGTCTTTGTGGGGATTCTCAATTCATTTGTATGGGCATATCCCCAATCCTAACTATGGCAACCTTAATCCTTAATCCCTACAGTACTAACCAAGAAGTAACAGTAAGTAACCAAACAAAATACAAGACTTTTGGAATTATTATTCCTTTGATTGCATTCACAGAATTTTATAAAACTGAGTGAGTTTTTTCTTTTGGAGACCAAAAACATGTCCCTACAAAGTCAAATTAACATGTTTTAATAACACCAGGGCTCTCAAGTGTCACGCATTGAGAGTGATAGTCACTCTTTTCAGTCTTTTGTCACGCACTCCCGCCACACATTGTATTTCTCACGCGGAAAAATAATTTGTAGGCTAATATGCCGCAGAGCCCAATTTTTCCCCAGACCAGGGCACAGTAGCGCCTCACTATAAAACAAGCGTGTCTCCGCTGGAGTCTAATGGTGCGTTCGTTTTTCTCTCGGAACTCGGAAATTCTGAGTTGAGTGACATTATGGTGCGTTCGATTATTTCTCTCCAAGTCGGAACTCGGATAAAAACGTCACGAAACGTCAAGAAAAACGTCGCTTCCCGTCGGAAATACGCCTCTTTTATGAAGTCGGACAAGATTTGCCCCAAGAGCCTGTCACTTACCAGGCAATCAAAAAAAAAGAAAGGGCCAACACAATAGCCAATCAGAAAATAGTACGATTGTATCTGGGTAAAATACAACACAACAACCAATGAAAAGTCATCCTGTGGAATGTCACTCTTGCCTGTCTTCAAAATTTGACAGCCCTGTAACACTGTGGGGACATTTGGTCCCCACAACATAATATATACATGACCACCCACCCAAACACACACAGACACACATATACACAGACTGGCTTACCTATATCCTCTATAGAGTCCTTAATGAAATATCTGCAAAGCAGTTATGGCATGGCGTTAGGTTTGAACATGCAGTTTTTAAGGACACTGCACGAATTCTGAACGAAACACTGCACTAATTCTAAAATGATTTTATATGAACTTTATTTAACATAAAATAAAATAGAAATCAAACCAAAATTTAGTCTCTCAAAAAACTTATATGTGACATATCATCGTTCATATTATTAGAAATTAAAAACACCAGGATACAGAATTTGAATAACAAGAACTATAGTCTTCTTTCTCAAAAGCCTAAACAACTATCTGAAGACCTACTAGTTCCTGAATTGTAGATGTTGCCTATGAAATTCGCTGAGTTGACGTCGCGCTACCAATATTGCTAAAATGCTAATTGCGTCAACCAGCTATGGAAATACAGCGGCGGTACACCCCCAATACAGCGGTATTACGCATTACTGTAATGTTGCCTAGCAAAAACATATTGTCAAAAAAAATTACAGACAGACTTCATAGACAGAGCTGCGTGGTTACCTATTGACAAGTAGATACCTGATTTGGGGGCTTGAAAGGCGGTTAAATATCCAATCACGCCGAGTTACATTAAGCACAAACTAAAGATACTACTCGTGATTGGACCAGCTTCAAATTTGTCCCGCCCTGACAATAAATTCTTTGATTTCATTCGTTGAACATTAGTGTCCGTACATATCTTCATTTTATTCGACCAATTACAAATATCACGGTGGTTTCCATAGAAACAAAATCATTGCAGGTTAAACACAAACTTTCTGACAGAGAGATGGCACAGAGGTGAGCAGCATCTCTTCGTGTGTTTCTTGCTATTTCTTCAGATTATTTTTTGTTAGCATATTTAATCTTATATTTAATTTTATGTCCTGATATAGTACATGCAAATATTGCGGCAAAATATCGTTGAAATATATTTATAATTAGTAGTTTAAACTGTAGATGCTGTGGCCATTATTCTTAATATGATTGTTTATATTTAAATGGTAAGAGAAAATATTTGTGTTAAACTTAAAAACAATAAGACTTATGGTTGATATGATTGGTTATACTCATCCGGCCTGTGATAATGCATTTCATCTGAAGATGTTATTCTGAAAAGATCGCCTATACGTTTACTTTTTAAATGTCCCATGTTCTTGAAGTAAGATTAACCTTTTGCTAGGTTCGGTACCATGGCGATGTTATAGCGTATCGAAGCAGCGTCATAATTTCGCAAGCTTTACTGTATTGTGAAGCAGTTTTAGCAATTCGGCCGTTACTGCCGGAGTTTCAAGAAGTTGAAAAAATACAGTGCCTAGTTTGGCTTTGCGAGTATCACATACTGTATGGCTAGTTTATTATATGTCTTGTTTATTCACCAGAATGAGAATTGCGAGAGCTGTTTCCTGGACCAACGACCAGTACTGGGGAGCCTGGGACCTGTGGGACGAGGTGATCGACTGGGGAGATAAGGAAGGTTTGGGGGAGTACTCACCAGCGACACCCCCCACTGTCCAGGCTGGGGAGGTTATGGGGGGACTGGGAGGTGTGACTGACTGCACTCAGGGGATAGATGAGGTAAAGGGTGCGATTAGTGGGAAAAAGGTGGAGGTGGCAGAGAGGGAAAAACATGTGGGGGTGACCTCCAGTGTACAGGTGGAGGCCGCCGACCTGAATGTAGGCATTAATAAAATGCAAAATGGAAGCAAGGGGAAGCAAGGTGAGGTGGGGGTGAATGTGAAGGTGGTTAAGGTGGAGGGGGGGAAAATTTCCCTGAAGGCAGAGGATACGAAAGGAAATGTGAAGGTGGAGGCTGTGCAAGTCCAAGTGTGTGAGTTTGGGCTTGCAGAAGTTAATTCTGGGGATGTAAATGTTGAGATTGTGGGGGTAGAAGTAGGGGAGGTAATTATTGAGGGTGCGGACATGGTGAGTGATGTAACCATATTGGAAATTATAGTAAGTGATGTACTAGTTGAGATTATAAATAGAGAAGGAGGTCAGGAGGAAACTGGCGATGTAGAGATAGATGTGGGTCATGTAGAGATAGAAGAGGTAGAAGTGGTGGGAAATTAATATTAAAGTTGAGCTTGTAGAGCTCTTTACATAGAGAAGAGCCAAAATACGAAGAAGATGAAGTTGTGGTTCTGCTGCTGCTGTTTGAGAAACATTAAATAATTGAAACAGTATCAAAGATAATGAATTAAGTGTGATAAATTTTGAGATGTATATGTGGAATGTTTCATAATAATGTTTAATGTTTATTAAGAGAAAAATGTATATTTCTAAGTAGATTTTTAAATTGCTCTTTAAAGTATTATTTTTCAGAATTCCAGAATTACCAAAATCCCCAGGTAAGTTAATTTGATTTCATTTTGTTTAAACTGCACACACATAAAAATGATTAGCCCTGTTATGTATTTGTGTTTTATTTATTGTTTATTTATTAAGCACCGTATCCCTCATCAAGGGCATGTTGTACAGGTCACCTATGTTCCCATAAACTGTAACTTGTCTTGCAGTCTTGTTCCCCCCACACCCTCTGCTTGTTCCCTTCCTCTGTTTCTATCTTCACTCCAGGTCCAAGACGTCTCCAGCCGACTGTCCTTGGGAAAAGCCACCATCCGTGGCCACCGCTCCGGCTTCTCTGGGCTCTCCTGCCCTGCAGGCCCCTCGGGCCCCTCTGGTTCCTGTTCCTGCCCCCGTCCATGTCCTTGCCCTGCAGGTTCCCCTTCACCCTCCAGTCTCAGGCTTGCGGTATTGACGGTGCCCCCCCCACCCTGTGGTCCCAACGACGGCCCCCTCCCCGCCCTGTGGTCCTGACAGCGCCCCCCAGCATTACGGTCCTGGCGATGCCCACAGTGCCTCTCGGCCCCAACCCTGCCTTCCCCTTGGCTCGATGTGGCCCTACCGGCCTCCTGAGACCCAGCAGGGGCTCGTGTCCCAGGGTCAATGCCCTGCTTTCTGGGGACCAGCAGACCCCCTAGCTCAGTCCTGTCCCCTCCTGCCTCAGTTAAGTTTTTGCCCCAAGGTCCTGTCCCACCTTTGTTCTCCCAAAGCCCATTTCCAGTTCACCCTGTAGCGCCCCCATGTTTGTTTGCTTGCCCTGCCTCAGTTCCTGCCCCAGTGCCCTATCCTATCTTGACTCCTCCTGGGCCCATGGTTCTCCCTTATCTGTCTGTCCTTCAGCTGTCCACCCTGTGTTGGTCTGTGTGTCAGTTGTGCCCTGCGTTCCCTGTCTTTTCTGGTTTCTTGCCCGTGTTTGGTTCCTGTTAGTGCGGTGCCCCTGTCTGAGCATCATGTTTGTCCTGCTGTGTACCCAGTGTGTCTCTATGGTGTTCTGTTGTGTTTTCGTCCTGGTCCTAGTTCTCTCTTACCCGATCGTGATCCATTTCCTTACTCCTGCGTGGTCTTGTCCTGTCGGGTCAGCAGTCCATATAGTTCCTTGCCCCGCTTGTGTCCTCTGTATGGCCCCGTTAACAGCCTGTCTCGTCTTCCCCGGCTCCTGTAACCCACACAAAATGTTTCTTGTCCCGTGTTATCACTCGTCTGTGGACCTGTCCTGGTGTGTGATGTACCTGCTATCATCCTGGTTGTCCCTAGTCTGGCCCCAGTTCTCCTAGTGGTGTCCCATCTTGCCCCCAGAGTGCCCTGTGCTGGTGTTGCCCCTGCCTATCCTGGTCTGTCTCGTTCCCCTAATGGTGTTCAGTCTCTGCGCCCTTGTCCCGCAGCAGTGCCCATCTGGTGTCTTGTCCTGCCCTCTTCCACTGTGTCTCCCATCTTAGTGTACGTATAGCCTGCTGTCTTCCCCGCTGTCCCATCTGCTCCCTCACATGCCCTGTAAAAAGTGTCCTTCAGTCCTGCGATCCTCAGTCCAGTCATTGATGTTGCTGCCTGCATCTGCTCCCCAGTGTGTCCTGTGTCTAGTGTTCTTGCCTGATCCTCCCTACCCTGTTTGGACCCCTTGTGGTCTGTTTCCTTTGCCCTTCCTGTAGTGTAGTTTTCTTTAATAAAGCCCCTTTTGGTTTTCCTCCATGTCTGTCTTAGCCTCTGTCCTTGCCCTCGACGTGACACCATTACAGTGTGACCAGGTAAATGCTGCTAGCTGGACACCACACTACTGTAAATGCTGCTGAAGGCTTACCTCAGTTTATCATTATTCCCTTCGTCTTGAAAGAGAACAGCAGCAAAAAGTGGGAAAATGATTAAAAAATAAAGAACACTGTTCTGTTAGTAAGCTTCTTAAGGTAAAGTCATTTTAAATAATTAGAATAACTGATACTTTATTAATACCTGTGGAGAAATTGTCTTTACGCCTCCCTCAACTTGCTCTTTATAGAGTAATGTCTCCTAAGTAGACATTAGTTTTAAATGGCTGTTTTGGTTTCAGTACAAAGGAGACCATCCCTCTGGATTGTACCAAAGTCTACTCTGCATTACGCCACTTTTTAAAACCCTCCGTTTAACCCATATATCATAGAAAAACTGACATTAATACCAGTGGCTATAGGTATATTTGGTGCTTTCAGATGTCTGTGAATTCTTTTAATGTTTTCCCGGTGTGTGTAGAAATCGCTGAAGTGCTTCATGTCATACCTTTCAATGTGAATGAACCGAGTCATTATGCCTTGGTGAGAGCTGGCTAGGTATATGTTATACTCCACTAGGCCCACTTTTCTTCATAACTGTCATTCAGCAATATTAATTCCTTTCCTTATATTTAATGCCTCTGCTGTGCTGGGAGTCAGCTTCCATTGGGATCCATGCTCTGGATCAATATTCCGTTAACCTGAACTGTTCAACAGACTGCAGACCACATTCTGCAATTTCATCTGCTGTCTGACCACTAACAGGAAGTATAAAAGACAAGCACACCCTCAGAATGGATTCATATGTGGCCTTCCCAGTATGCACCTCTGTCAGCAGGTCAATGACAGATCTAAACCAATTTTGCCTGAGCTACGGAGCCCCTGCATCTCTGGACAGACCTAATCCATCTCTGGTCCAGTTGACACCCATAGGCACTGCTCAGGCTGAAGTTGACAGCCGCAGGCAGAATCCGTTGTGCGTGTTTCTCCTCACCGTTTGACCCCAGATGCCCCCCAGGGAGTACTATGTGGTCCTACCTTTTCACCACCAGAGTTGCCCTCAGTTGAGAACTGATCTCCATGATGTCTCACTCAACTTGAGGCCTGATTGGTGGAATCCCAGCTGGTAGGATGAACGCTGAGGAGGGACGTACATAAGTTATTGTGTTGCTGTAGAAGAGGAAAGATCTTAGTTTTGCTATCTGTTGTTGCATGGCTTGGATACAAACAATACTGATTAGCAGGGATTAAAATAGGAATAGGAGACATTTAAGATCTACCCTGAAGGTTTTTCAAACCAGTCATTTAGATCAGGAAATTCATATACATAATAGCCAGCTGAAACTTTATAAAACTTCTGTCAGAACAAATAAATACATTTTTAGTCTGAAAAATAATAAATAAAAATGGGAGGATGGTGCTAAAGGGGTCTAGTTTCAATCTTCCAGTCTGTCAGCTTAACATTTATAGAAAGTGCCAGACAGTAAAACACCTTTGCCAAGTGAATGAAAGAAGCTTGACCTCGTTGGATGATGGACTAAGAGCAGTGCTAAACAACGCTCACGCCCTGACTCCCCCCACCTGTCCCAAAGCAGGATGCATGGGGAAGTGCGGGGAAGCATTGGTGAATGCTGGTGAAGGTGCCGCTATTGCAACTTCAGACAAAGGCACTAGGACTTCGAGCCTCAGTGCCGAGTCTCTGAGAGCTCATCAAAACACTGACGGGCCAAGCAGCCCAGCAAATGGAATGTTGTCTTTCCCAGGAATGGATGCCAGAGGGCTCCAAATATCTGCTGTGAGCCATAGACTGTGAGTGTCTGTGCCTTTGTTTGTGTACAGAGTGAAGGTGCCACTCACAGCTGGTTTTCCCGCCATGCTGCTGGGATGAAGAGCTGCTCATGCGGAGACTGCTGGTCCAGCAGAAACCTGTGGCACGCCAGCAACACTGAATATGGTGTTGGGTCCAGCACTGGCGATGCATTGTTTGACCCTGTCGATCCTGTGTTTCACTCTCCCAGAACACCCTAAGGCGTGATGGTAATGGAACCCCTGTGCCAGAAATTGAGGGCTGATTCTATGCATGAGCCGTCTGCATGCAGTCCCAGCATGCTCTGGGCTGGAGACACGTGTGGAGCCGCTGAGCTGCAGTGTGCTTGGGTAACACTGCCTTCAGTGACTCACAGAGCCGTGCTCTGTTGCTTTGGAAGGCTTCTCTTCTTCCACACAGGAACTCACAATAGCAGAGCCCGAAATGACAGCCCTCCACAGGAACACACAGCGCTGTGTGCATATCCCTGGTGGGTGTGCACATCAATCTCACTGATTATACCCGGTGACTGACTGCTCCTGTTCTGTCCAAAACACGCCTCTTGGGTCTCGCGTTCTCAGCATTCCCTGGAAGAGCGGTCCCCTGGCTGAGTGCTGTAGAGAGAGTCTGTGATCTGGCTAGGATCTACGTCCATGTGGACAGATGTATCGTAGACAACCAGAGTTCCTGCCTGGCTGTTCTCTGGCTTTCATTATCCAGGTAAAATTATCGGACCCTTTCAAAACTGTTTTGCTCCTTAAACAAATTAATTGAGTTGATTTTGTTGAAAAAGGAGGAAATTAATTCATTTAGGCAGACTCTCAAACATGCCTGTCGGTATGTCGAGCCCACACTCACTGAACACCAGGGGGCAGTGTTCACACCCACAATGGCACCTCGGATTTTTTTGCCACATGTACTGAGGATAGTGTCACATGATGAGCATGGTTGATCGATCTCTGATGAGATGATGAGTGTTCACTGGTCCAGTACCTTTCCTCGCATACTGACTTCCCCAGAATATATGGTTCTGATGTGTTTTGGGTCACCGATGCCCTCAGTTTGGTGCTGATAGATGAAGGTTTGGGTCCGTTAGGTAGCTAGTGCCACGGCGCACACCTGTGGCTGAGCGTGCCGGCTCTTGTAGGCCTGGCAGTGGGCCCATCCAGATCGGGCTCCCGGCTGTTCCAGCTTGTGAGGAGGACAAGCAAACCCTGGGTCCACTGGCCCTCAGGAGCCTGTCAGAGCGCATGTTAAATTAGCCATTTGTTTTTGCTCACAGGGAGGTCTGCACACAAAACTGATGTGGAACGAGGCCTGGCCTGCCTGTGGTTCAGCAAGGACCCACTCCATGCATACTAGCTGTAACAGGTCTTTTACCGTCACACACGCTGCCGGCGGGCAGGACAGCAGGACACAGAGAACGGCTGTCAGAGGCCCCACATCACTCAGATCTCCCTCATACAGAAGGCCGAGTGCGAGTGGCCCCCGCCACCCTCGTCGGGCCCAGCCCAGCCTGGCTGAGCTGCAGTAAGAGCGGAGTGCTTGGAGGCCATAGATCCCAACTGGAGCACAGAGATCCTGTTTGAAGAGTGGAACCCTTCATATCTCTGTGTCACTGTTAATTTAAGTGCATCTCTCAACCTGTGTCTGTCACTCTAAGTGTATCTCCCAGCCAGAATCCATCAATCAAGTGCATCTCTCAACCTGTGTCTGTCGGTCTAAGTGTATCTCCCAGCCTGTATCTATCAGTCTATCTCTATAGAGTTTAACAGCAGCAACAGCTTGTTAGCTACTTTTCTTTATATGTTTGACATTCTGATTATTTGGTTTTAAATTTCTTACAAATTACTTCCCAGGTACAAACTGATATTAAAATAATATAAAAATTCCAACAAACTGCCACGCATCTGGCTTGAGACTGTAAGGATTGCAGTCCCTTAATGACAGGTGGGAACAGTTTCTGAAGCACGGTCCCCTTTAAAACCACTCTGGAGAATAAGGTCCCTTCACAGAGCCCTGCTGCACGACACTGAGCTGAGGACAAGCAGGCTAACATTTGAATTAGCATCCCTGCACGCATCTGCCTTCTGGAGTGAAACCCAAATCACCCCACTGTGCAGGTTCCAGGCTGTATTTGGTTCTTGTGTTCAGAGGCCTCTAATGTAACTGTGCTGCCGCTGTCACCGACAGTGATTCATTCTCTTGAATATCCATGTTTATTTAATGTGTGATCTGAAGCCTGTGATGTCATTGTGATGTTAGTGTCTCAGACAGTGATTCATTCTCTTAGTTGAATATCCTACTTTTTATAAAGTTTGTCTGTTCAGAATTCTGTGTCATTGAATTGTTACTGTGCTGTCACAGTCCAAGACACCGCCTTGGTTCATAATCCTGCTGTTGAATGGAGAGTCCCCACAAAGATGTGAATACAAACATGTCACATACGCTGTCTTGGTTCACTCTACTACTGTTTATTTAGTTTATGTGTTCAGAAGCCTGTATCACTGGGCTGTCCTCTGTTAATTTCCTGTCACTGATCCGGGCAGCATAACTTTAATGAATAAATCCATCATGCTCCAATGGGGCAGGAAAGCTGTATGTTTGCCGCTGTGAGATTTCTGTGTGTCTGCCCATGCTACCTGCATCCCACTTTACCCCCCCAGGCAGGTTGCTTTCTGTCCCCTGGCTTCCCATACCCCTGATCACCCTGGCAGAGATGTACTTCCACTTTGAATGAAACGATTGTCAACTAACCTCACAGGTCAACAGTTACAGGTCAGCAGGTGCCTTTGCTTAAATGTTAGTGATGGCTCCGTGTCACACCATCCATATGGAACAGTTTGTTTGGTCACGTTTCCCCCATTATGACACCCTTTGGCCATCTGCTCCTGGTCACATGTTCTAATGAGCCATACATCAAACAGGTTTGTGGGGGAGGGGTGTTCAAGTGATTAAAGACAGGGTGGAGACAGACTGTCATGCATCTTCACGAGCCCCGCTTTGCTTCTGAAAATCAGGACTTGTTTCTGTACACTTGTTGCGTGTCCTAATTTTACCCACTACTGGCGGTGATTCCCATATATCAGCACTATATCTGCCTTTTCATAATCTGTAAACCTAGGTACTGTGATGTATATTCTGCCTGTTCATGGGATAATCTCTAATCTAATCTAATCTAATCTAATGTGTATTCTACCTCTACATGGGATAATCTCTAATCCCAGGAAGCATTATGTGTATTATACCTCTACATGGGATAATCTCTAATCTAATCTAATCTAATCTAATGTGTATTCTACCTCTACATGGGATAATCTCTAATCCCAGGAAGCATTATGTGTATTATACCTCTACATGGGATAACCTCTAATCGCAGGAAGCATTATGTGTATTCTGACTGTTCCTGTGGTAATCCCACAACCAGCAGTGTATATTCCATCTGAGGAAAATCAGAATCAGAACTTACTTTACTGCCAGTATGTACCAACATACCAGAATTGTTTGTGGTCCAATGCCAAACATGAAGTACATAATATTAAAGGAGAAACACTTCACAGAATACTATGTATAAAAATAGAAATTCAACAAAGCACACAAACATGTACGGAAGACCTGTACGGTCATACAGATTATAGAATGAAAGAGATCTTATGACAACAATGAACATAGAAGAGGAGAATTATCCCTGGCTGAATGGACTGCATGTGAGTGACAGGGATACTGAAGTACTAGATGAGTTTATTTATCCCTTCTGTTCCTCTTCTGATCAACATCCTTGTTTATTAAATCAGCATTCACGTAGTGCTATATTTACATCAAAGTGAAGTGCTGCTTTCTAAATTCCATTTTTAAAATGAATCCTGGGTCTAGATTATGGAGAAGTGCCTACTGGGAATTGCATTACAGAAATGATGGCAAAATCGTAATTTTATGACTTCTACTAACAGTGAATGGCTCACAGTGTTAATCACTAGCAAATGCACCATACAAGCATTCTATGTTCTTTTAGTGCCCCTTGTGGTGAAATGTCTCGCTGATTAAAAGATGATAACATTAGCTTTGGCTTGGTTCAGCAAGCAGGTAGGAGAACCGGTGTCTGTAAATAGCCTACAGTGTGTGAGATGGACTTCCATTCCGTCTCCAGTGTCCCCATGCTTCTTGGCGTTCAGACACAGAGTAGGACACCTGAGTGAATTGTCGTGGTTGTGATGGGCTCTGCTCTGGCAGGAGGTCATCTGAGCATGGGAAGGAAGAGCACAAAAGGACAGGGCTCTACAGTATGCTACTGAGGTGTACACACGGTCTGAAGGGCAGGTGCTCAAACAGGGCTGTGGGGTTCTCAGTGGATTTTGCATGACCTTCAGTTATTGAAAAGGGACAGATTATTTAAACATACTGCCAAAGGAAGGCACCATTTTATAATCCCTCTAAAAATACTTCTTTCAGCCTTTTAATTTTCTGAGGCATACACTTACCTGTCAGACGCAATCGTTTCATTGTACTGTGTCACTTGATGTGAACTCTGAATGGCTGGGCCTTAGTTCCATCTGGGTGCTGCAGTTGGTGGCAACTGCTTTAAAGATGCAATGCTAGGGACACATCTGAAGGGGGTGTTGTAGTGTCTGAAGTGTGCAAAGTGGAAGGATCCTCAGTAGTCCTTCTTAGCACCATTGTGAGCCATTGGAAAAAGGTGCTCCAAGAGGGCACCCCATGGGGAGGATGTTCAGAATTGTCTCCAAGGGGTCCAGGGTCAGTCCTGTAAGGGAGCTGGGCTTGCCTGGTGAGTGTGGTCAGGCATTTGGTGTCGCCTCAACTAATAATGCTTCCTGGCAGTCCACAGTGTAAAAGTACACCGGCCTCAATGGATTGGTAAAACATCCGTGGCAGTTCACTACACACATTTTTACACCAGAGGTCCATCACCAACTCCTTTGTCTTGCTGATGTCCTGCTTGTTCTCCCTGCACCACAGCACAAAGTTCTCCACCAGTGTCCTACAGACTTATATCCATTGCTGATGCGTCCTACAATGGAGGAGTTGAAGAACTTCTGTAGATTGCAAGAACAGGTGTTGCGCTAGCTGTCCAAATTGTAGAGCATAAGCAGAAAGGGAGACAGGATTCCTGAAGAAGTTCCATCCATCCCAAAATCTACAACTACCTTCAGCAAATAGCTTGAACACAGTCACACATTTGTATTCATATCTTTGTGTGAACTTTCATGTCATTTCTACAGGAAAAGTTTTTTGATTGCAGTCATGGATTTTTATAAAACTTAGTTTCCCCTTGTGGGGACTGATAAAGTGGTCCGCACAATGTCAAAATAACAGGCTTTACATTACTATACAAACACACACCGATGAATGCTTTAACAGCTATTTTCTGCAAGAGTTTCAGACTCATATCTGTTTATTTTTATATACCCACTTAGTGTACAGTGAGGGATTGGATGCAAGGTAAGAATAACTTGGGAAGCCACACCTGTTACCAAATCCTTCAATGTGGGCTAGTGCAGATATTTGGCAGCTACAACAAAAGCTGCATGTGAACAGAACAAGGCAGTGGTGTGAACAGATCTTTGACTCATGATGCAGTGCTCTGCTCACTCTCCTCTCTAGAGATCCATTGATTCACAGCGCTTTTCCACTGGCGTACAAGAAGCAGACTGTACCCGGCCCACTCCACAAAGAGACTACAGTTGCAGCATGATTCCAGCTCGCTTCAATTTTCCACTGCAGAAGGTTGTTCACACAGTGTACATCATGATTTACTAAGAGCTCATTTCTGCTAGTATGTCCATGAGCATCAAACACTAGTGGAATTAGCATTAACTTGCATAAATTTGCATAAATCTATTCCATTCAATCATTCTATAATACATTTTCCAAGTAGGAGGTTGGAAATTTTCAAGTTCTGAGTTATTGGGAATGCATCAATTCAATACTACTAATCTATGCATATCAACACAGATAACTGTTCTCTAGTCTCCATGCATTTCAACCAATCAGATCGTCGCAAAATGACCAAGGTTGGATTTCCCAAAAGCAATTGATCTTAGCAAATAGCTAACAAGATAATGAATAAGGGAAGTAAATACGCAAGTAAGGTCCAGGAGTATTTGCGAAAAGCCTTTGTTATTCCAGAATTAATGAACAAACTAAATAGTACTTTGCTGGCTCTTCTCCAGCTTCTGTGTGACAAAAGCACAGACTGACAATAACAGTAAAATTGATTCCACATATATGGCGAAATACAAGTCAAATCATTGCCAGAAACACTTTTTAAAAATGAATAATACAACATTTAATCCAAAAACTACCAAAACACGCAAAAAACACACAGACTGGATCCCAAATTAAATTATTAGCTGCAAATGTACCCCAGAGGAGTAAATATTTGAAAAATTCTGCAGCAATGTCTCTTACCAGAAATCACACTTTGTAGTAAGCAGTACCCTAAAACACTGTTTGGCGTCATTTCGTACCCTAGAGGGGTTTAAAACTCCATTTAACCGTACTAAATAGCAACATATCATGGTGAAATCACCAAAACTAAAAGTTATTCAGATTAATAATAATTGTATAATTGTCTGTTTAATCTGATATTATAATTATTGCGATACAGTCACATGACCTTTCACCACGTGCAGATTCATTTCATTTCCACCACTCTGTCTGGGTACTTAACTTTTTTGTTATGTTTTTTTAAACTTTGTTGATAAAATTTGATGAAATTTGGATGGCATCTGGCTTGTGTTAATATTTTGTTTATTTTTACTCTAAAATATAATAAACATTGTGGTATGAACTGTAGAGGGAAAAGTATGGGCAAAGTATCTTGGTGTATTCTCGGGTAAGTAAAAGCATACAGTAAATCGCTGGCTTATTATTCATCATATATTATTGTATACATTTTGCTATCTTAATATTGTCCTGTTACGTTAAGCCATTTATTCTGTGTTGTAATGTTAACATTACAGTGCTGTGCCTGTTTTCATTATTACGACTAATTTGGTTTGATTGCACATAAGTGAATGTTTTGTAGGTAAATTACACATCGATTTATTTGCTGTTGCATTATAGTTATTCACTAGGTCAACCACTCCCAGCAAACTTGCGTTACTCCCACAAGAACCATGTTTCTTATCAAGAAAGTTGGAGAAGTTCACACTATACTATGTTTTACATATTTGTTTGCGCCTGGATGGTAGAGGCTGTTCATGCTGAATCCAATTAAACATTGAAATATAGTTTAGGATTATTTAGAGCGTGTTAAGGCTGTGAGCAAGGAAGCATAGAACACAGAGGTGCAAGTTTTATTATGTATATATTTAAATACAAGTAAAAAACAAAAATCATTTAAGGGCTCAGGAGAGAGGCCGTCGCTTTGAGGAGGTGGGTCAGAAACCACAGGCACCATGTTTATATGGCTTCCAGGGTGGAGAGCTCTGAAAAGCAGAAATAAAAATGTCCTTGTTAGTGTGACACATAAAGAAATACGACATCCTTCAATATGCTGATCCCCTTCCTCATCATTTTTTCCTCCTCTAGTCACTATCAATGGGAATTCCATTGATCCCTTCCTCTTTTTTCAGTGGACCTCCTCACTCTCCATCTCTGTCTGTTCTCCTATTTCACACCTCTTCTTCTCCTCTCTCCTTTGCCTAGGCTCCATGCTCCTCATCCGTCCATTCATGTTCTCGTTTTCTTTCACACTTCCTTCCTCTGCCTTGTCTTTCTTCTCTTTCTCTCTCATGGCAACAATCTCTTCTGTACACTTACTCAAAAACCCCTTGATTTCCATTTCCAGCTCAGAAGCTGAATTTTCTAAATCTTCTAATTCATGCAATATAAAATCCACCATCTCCCTCAGTTTCTCCTCTCGTCTTTCCTCCAAGAAATCAATGCACGTTTTCACATCCATTATGAATCTGAGGGTACAAGACAAGCAGCCATTTATGACCTGTCTTAAACTGAAGACTCTCCTAATTAGGCTCCCTCACAAATGAGTGTGCAAACTGCAAACATGCAGAGTGGAGGTATGAAGCCAAAAAGTGAGCCAATACACCTTTCATATGCCATTCATATTTTGCATATTAATTACGCACAATATATACAGTTAGTGAAGCGTAGTATATTTAAGTAATATTCAAAATATTATTGACCATATTAATCTGCTTCTCTAAAAGAATTACTTCTCAAGCTGGACTGTACTCACCGTTTCGGATCAAACTGAAGTATTCTTCACACTTGATAGTGAAAAGAATATTATAAAGTACTATTTCACTAATTTTGAAAAACTTCAAAAACGCAGAAATATTTGAAAGTCTACTGAAGCCAAGTCCTATTCACAATCAGCGGTGGCCATAGGCCTGGCTTTTGATTTCCCGCAGCTTTGACACTGGGTTCTTGTTTAAAATCTCACTGATCTGATTTTCCGTAATGCTTTTTAAGAAAAGGGGGACTATAACGGTCTCATTTTAAAATGTCACAGCTCCAGAGTCGTGCCGATGATTCCTGTGATATATGGACCCCTGCAGACAGTTTTAGCTGCCCACAGCTTCCCACATTGTTCACCATTTGGAAGTTTTTGCTTCCTCAATTTTTCTGAATATTTTAAACCAGTAACTCTGTGAAAAAGTTGGGCTTAGACTCTCCTGAGAGTAGGTTGGCTTTCCAAGGCTATGCAGTCCCACACACACACACACACACACACACAGTCATGTAATCATATGTTTTTGGGCACTGCTCATTCATTTTTATGGGAAAAATGCTAAATAAGTAACCAAGCAAAATACTACAGTTGTTGAATTTTTTTTTTCTCATTGGAGTCATAGATTTTTATTAAATTGAGTTTTTCCTGATGGGGACCAGGAAATTGGTCCCCATAAGGGAAAAAAACAGGTAATCATCATGTTGTGGGGACATTGTGTCCCGATAAGGTAAGGTATACCTGCTTACACACACAAACACGCAGACACACACACACACACACACATATTGGTGTACCTATCTAAATGGGGACCTTCCATTCATTTCTATGGTTGAAAAAAGACTCTAATCCTATTGACGGGACACATAACCCCCACCCAGCTCTAACCTTAACCAAAAGTAAGTTTCGAGTTTTACCAAACTTTGGGGACATTTTGATCAACAAATGTGATCTGTGCAAAGCCAAACAGACACCGACACACACACACTGATCAACATTAAAAGCACTGGCAAGTGAATATGCAAAATATGTAAAAAATAAAGTAAATAAATAAATAAATAAATTGATTATCTCATTACAATGGCAGTACAATATGTATGTGTGTGTGTGTGTGTGTGTGTGTGTGTGTGTGTGTAAATCCCTCATCCTACTGCCTTGAATGAGAGGATTTTTGTCACTCTATCTGGTGTTTTTTTTTTATCATTCCAATTTTTTATGAGTATGTCAATTTATTCCTCATAATGTCGCATCATTGTTTGCTATTTCTGGTTTGATTAGTGCTTTTAAAAACACAAATTTCCACTTATGCTACTGTAATAAATGGAACTATTTGTTCAATTAATGTTTTCTAGGGTCCTAATTTAAAGTATCACACAGAATCAAGGACTAAATTTGAAGACACAGATGCAGCAGCCACAGATTTCCACATGTGCTCCGTCAACAACTTGAGATACTGCTGTTCCTACGGTAAGATGATGTTCTGTCTGCGAGGGAGCTTGGAGCAGCAAAAACAAGGACCGGCATCATTACCGCAAAGATCATTACCGGGCGCACACACGCCCACACACACAAGCCAATTTAGAGACACTAATTTACCTAAGTACACCTCTTTCAATCTTGGGAGTAAAACAGAGGATCCAGAGAAAATTCATATAACACTAGGAGAACATGCAAACCTCACACACAGAGCAAAAGTGATCTTTGACTCCCAGCCCCCAAAGGTGTGATGTAACTTATGTGTCCTGAGCCTCTGTGCCGTCCAGACCCGAAAAATCACCCAACCATCAGTTTGTTTGTACTGGGCAGAGTCACCTGGGGCTCGTGCCAAGCAGCACAGGGCACAAGGCTGGGGTACATCCTGGGCAGGATGCTAGTCCATCACAGGTCATATACACACACACTCATACACTATGGGAAATTGTAGATGTACCAATTAGCCTAAACAATGTCTGCAGGAAAACATTCATGCATACACCGAGCAGCAGGGGCATTGCTAGAGATTGTGGGCCCCATGAAGGCATATCATATTGGGCCCCCCAGTCCAGACCAATCCAGCTATTCTCCCAATTTTTTAGGCCGCCTGTCATTCAGGGGCCCTTGGAATCATTGTAACTTTCCCCTGCCATTACGGCACCCCTGCCAAGGAGTGATGAGATTCAAAGCCCCAAACCCATTGGTGACAGACAACAGGGCCACCAGCTAAGCCTCCATGACACCCTACTTTCAAGTCAATACATACTTAAAAGTGTTGAAGTTTAAATGACCATGTGATAATTTCAATTATATTATAATGGGGTCAAAATGACCCCATATTAGTTTCATCATATTAACACAATTCATGTTTAATTGAAGTTACTGAAAACTACCAGCATTAAAGGATGTCAAACAAGCTTTTAAGTAATAATGTGGATAGTATTGGTAGGATAAGGGAAAACACACACACGCACACAGGTATTATTTTTCTAAACACACAGGTATTTTTTTTTTAAATAATAATTTTATATTATTTTTTTAATCAATCAGCATACCCTATACTGGTATAAACAATGAAATGACAAATGCCTTATATGGAGGGCCCTCTGTGATGTCAACAGAACAGAATTCCGGAACTGGTCAGTGATGTCATCGAAGGAAGATTTTTCTATATAAGAAGCAATTGCACCTTCACATTTCATTCTTAGAGACTCTCTCAAAGGAAGCACTGGTGAAAGAGAATCTAAGCTATATCGTTTGCATAATTTCATTATGGGTTTAAGTTGCACAAAGGTGCAGGGCCCTAAACAAAAAAATGTTCAGGGCCCAAAAAAGAAAGGCACTCTTCTCAGGTTCTGGAAGAAGCTGAGGAGGACTACGCCAAGAGATACAGACACTGCTACCATGGCTGAAGGCGGCATTGAGATGGCTAGTGATTGCCCTGCTGCCAAACAAGATGGTAACGTACAGCAGGAGAGCAGCCCACTTGACAAGGCTGGCTCAGACATGGCAATGGATGACAGACAGCAGGAGAGCAGCCCTCTGGACGAGGCAGGCTCAGACATGGCAATGGATGACAGACAGCAGGAGAGCAGCCCTCTGGACGAGGCTGGCTCAGACCTGGAACTAGACGACGGACAGCAGGAGAGCAGCCCTCTGGACGAGGCTGGCTCAGACCTGGAACTAGACGACGGACAGCAGGAGAGCAGCCCTCTGGACGAGGCTGGCTCAGACCTGGAACTAGACGACGGACAGCAGGAGAGCAGCCCTCTGGACGAGGCTGGCTCAGACCTGGAACTAGACGACGGACAGCAGGAGAGCAGCCCTCTGGACGAGGCTGGCTCAGACCTGGAACTAGACGACGGACAGCAGGAGAGCAGCCCTCTGGACGAGGCTGGCTCAGACCTGGAACTAGACGACGGACAGCAGGAGAGCAGCCCTCTGGACGAGGCTGGCTCAGACCTGGAAATAGACGACGGACAGCAGGAGAGCAGCCCTCTGGACGAGGCTGGCTCAGACCTGGAACTAGACGATGGACAGCAGGAGAGCAGCCCTCTGGACGAGGCAGGCTCAGACATGGCAATGGATGACGGACAGCAGGAGAGCAGCCCTCTAGATGAGGCTGGCTCATGCTGGAAAAAGGTGACAGACAGCAGGAGAGCAGCCCTCTGGATGTGGCTGCCTCAGACATGGCAATGGATGACGGACAGCAGGAGAGCAGCCCTCAGGACGAGGCTGGCTCTGACATGGCAATGGATGACTGACAGCAGGAGAGTAGCCCTCTGGATGAGGCTGGCTCATGCTGGACAAACTGTTTTCCAGCAAGCTCACAGAATATATATTTTTTCATAATCATTTTTATATTTGTTTTGAAGAATAAAATATAGTTATTAAGGAACTGTGTGTGGTTTATCTGTTAAACTGACCACTGAACTTTAACATAAACAGAGGAAACATCACATAATGCTATAATCACTGTAGATTGCAAGAACAGGTGTTGCGCTAGCTGTCCAAATTGTAGAGCATAAGCAGAAAGGGAGACAGGATTCCTGAAGAAGTTCCATCCATCCCAAAATCTACAACTACCTTCAGCAAATAGCTTGAACACAGTCACACATTTGTATTCATATCTTTGTGTGAACTTTCATGTCATTTCTACAGGAAAAGTTTTTTGATTGCAGTCATGGATTTTTATAAAACTTAGTTTCCCCTTGTGGGGACTGATAAAGTGGTCCGCACAATGTCAAAATAACAGGCTTTACATTACTATACAAACACACACCGATGAATGCTTTAACAGCTATTTTCTGCAAGAGTTTCAGACTCATATCTGTTTATTTTTATATACCCACTTAGTGTACAGTGAGGGATTGGATGCAAGGTAAGAATAACTTGGGAAGCCACACCTGTTACCAAATCCTTCAATGTGGGCTAGTGCAGATATTTGGCAGCTACAACAAAAGCTGCATGTGAACAGAACAAGGCAGTGGTGTGAACAGATCTTTGACTCATGATGCAGTGCTCTGCTCACTCTCCTCTCTAGAGATCCATTGATTCACAGCGCTTTTCCACTGGCGTACAAGAAGCAGACTGTACCCGGCCCACTCCACAAAGAGACTACAGTTGCAGCATGATTCCAGCTCGCTTCAATTTTCCACTGCAGAAGGTTGTTCACACAGTGTACATCATGATTTACTAAGAGCTCATTTCTGCTAGTATGTCCATGAGCATCAAACACTAGTGGAATTAGCATTAACTTGCATAAATTTGCATAAATCTATTCCATTCAATCATTCTATAATACATTTTCCAAGTAGGAGGTTGGAAATTTTCAAGTTCTGAGTTATTGGGAATGCATCAATTCAATACTACTAATCTATGCATATCAACACAGATAACTGTTCTCTAGTCTCCATGCATTTCAACCAATCAGATCGTCGCAAAATGACCAAGGTTGGATTTCCCAAAAGCAATTGATCTTAGCAAATAGCTAACAAGATAATGAATAAGGGAAGTAAATACGCAAGTAAGGTCCAGGAGTATTTGCGAAAAGCCTTTGTTATTCCAGAATTAATGAACAAACTAAATAGTACTTTGCTGGCTCTTCTCCAGCTTCTGTGTGACAAAAGCACAGACTGACAATAACAGTAAAATTGATTCCACATATATGGCGAAATACAAGTCAAATCATTGCCAGAAACACTTTTTAAAAATGAATAATACAACATTTAATCCAAAAACTACCAAAACACTCAAAAAACACACAGACTGGATCCCAAATTAAATTATTAGCTGCAAATGTACCCCAGAGGAGTAAATATTTGAAAAATTCTGCAGCAATGTCTCTTACCAGAAATCACACTTTGTAGTAAGCAGTACCCTAAAACACTGTTTGGCGTCATTTCGTACCCTAGAGGGGTTTAAAACTCCATTTAACCGTACTAAATAGCAACATATCATGGTGAAATCACCAAAACTAAAAGTTATTCAGATTAATAATAATTGTATAATTGTCTGTTTAATCTGATATTATAATTATTGCGATACAGTCACATGACCTTTCACCACGTGCAGATTCATTTCATTTCCACCACTCTGTCTGGGTACTTAACTTTTTTGTTATGTTTTTTTAAACTTTGTTGATAAAATTTGATGAAATTTGGATGGCATCTGGCTTGTGTTAATATTTTGTTTATTTTTACTCTAAAATATAATAAACATTGTGGTATGAACTGTAGAGGGAAAAGTGTGGGCAAAGTATCTTGGTGTATTCTCGGGTAAGTAAAAGCATACAGTAAATCGCTGGCTTATTATTCATCATATATTATTGTATACATTTTGCTATCTTAATATTGTCCTGTTACGTTAAGCCATTTATTCTGTGTTGTAATGTTAACATTACAGTGCTGTGCCTGTTTTCATTATTACGACTAATTTGGTTTGATTGCACATAAGTGAATGTTTTGTAGGTAAATTACACATCGATTTATTTGCTGTTGCATTATAGTTATTCACTAGGTCAACCACTCCCAGCAAACTTGCGTTACTCCCACAAGAACCATGTTTCTTATCAAGAAAGTTGGAGAAGTTCACACTATACTATGTTTTACATATTTGTTTGCGCCTGGATGGTAGAGGCTGTTCATGCTGAATCCAATTAAACATTGAAATATAGTTTAGGATTATTTAGAGCGTGTTAAGGCTGTGAGCAAGGAAGCATAGAACACAGAGGTGCAAGTTTTATTATGTATATATTTAAATACAAGTAAAAAACAAAAATCATTTAAGGGCTCAGGAGAGAGGCCGTCGCTTTGAGGAGGTGGGTCAGAAACCACAGGCACCATGTTTATATGGCTTCCAGGGTGGAGAGCTCTGAAAAGCAGAAATAAAAATGTCCTTGTTAGTGTGACACATAAAGAAATACGACATCCTTCAATATGCTGATCCCCTTCCTCATCATTTTTTCCTCCTCTAGTCACTATCAATGGGAATTCCATTGATCCCTTCCTCTTTTTTCAGTGGACCTCCTCACTCTCCATCTCTGTCTGTTCTCCTATTTCACACCTCTTCTTCTCCTCTCTCCTTTGCCTAGGCTCCATGCTCCTCATCCGTCCATTCATGTTCTCGTTTTCTTTCACACTTCCTTCCTCTGCCTTGTCTTTCTTCTCTTTCTCTCTCATGGCAACAATCTCTTCTGTACACTTACTCAAAAACCCCTTGATTTCCATTTCCAGCTCAGAAGCTGAATTTTCTAAATCTTCTAATTCATGCAATATAAAATCCACCATCTCCCTCAGTTTCTCCTCTCGTCTTTCCTCCAAGAAATCAATGCACGTTTTCACATCCATTATGAATCTGAGGGTACAAGACAAGCAGCCATTTATGACCTGTCTTAAACTGAAGACTCTCCTAATTAGGCTCCCTCACAAATGAGTGTGCAAACTGCAAACATGCAGAGTGGAGGTATGAAGCCATACAGTGAGCCAATACACCTTTCATATGCCATTCATATTTTGCATATTAATTACGCACAATATATACAGTTAGTGAAGCGTAGTATATTTAAGTAATATTCAAAATATTATTGACCATATTAATCTGCTTCTCTAAAAGAATTACTTCTCAAGCTGGACTGTACTCACCGTTTCGGATCAAACTGAAGTATTCTTCACACTTGATAGTGAAAAGAATATTATAAAGTACTATTTCACTAATTTTGAAAAACTTCAAAAACGCAGAAATATTTGAAAGTCTACTGAAGCCAAGTCCTATTCACAATCAGCGGTGGCCATAGGCCTGGCTTTTGATTTCCCGCAGCTTTGACACTGGGTTCTTGTTTAAAATCTCACTGATCTGATTTTCCGTAATGCTTTTTAAGAAAAGGGGGACTATAACGGTCTCATTTTAAAATGTCACAGCTCCAGAGTCGTGCCGATGATTCCTGTGATATATGGACCCCTGCAGACAGTTTTAGCTGCCCACAGCTTCCCACATTGTTCACCATTTGGAAGTTTTTGCTTCCTCAATTTTTCTGAATATTTTAAACCAGTAACTCTGTGAAAAAGTTGGGCTTAGACTCTCCTGAGAGTAGGTTGGCTTTCCAAGGCTATGCAGTCCCACACACACACACACACACACACACACAGTCATGTAATCATATGTTTTTGGGCACTGCTCATTCATTTTTATGGGAAAAATGCTAAATAAGTAACCAAGCAAAATACTACAGTTGTTGAATTTTTTTTTTCTCATTGGAGTCATAGATTTTTATTAAATTGAGTTTTTCCTGATGGGGACCAGGAAATTGGTCCCCATAAGGGAAAAAAACAGGTAATCATCATGTTGTGGGGACATTGTGTCCCGATAAGGTAAGGTATACCTGCTTACACACACAAACACGCAGACACACACACACACACACACATATTGGTGTACCTATCTAAATGGGGACCTTCCATTCATTTCTATGGTTGAAAAAAGACTCTAATCCTATTGACGGGACACATAACCCCCACCCAGCTCTAACCTTAACCAAAAGTAAGTTTCGAGTTTTACCAAACTTTGGGGACATTTTGATCAACAAATGTGATCTGTGCAAAGCCAAACAGACACCGACACACACACACTGATCAACATTAAAAGCACTGGCAAGTGAATATGCAAAATATGTAAAAAATAAAGTAAATAAATAAATAAATAAATTGATTATCTCATTACAATGGCAGTACAATATGTATGTGTGTGTGTGTGTGTGTGTGTGTGTGTGTGTGTAAATCCCTCATCCTACTGCCTTGAATGAGAGGATTTTTGTCACTCTATCTGGTGTTTTTTTTTTTATCATTCCAATTTTTTATGAGTATGTCAATTTATTCCTCATAATGTCGCATCATTGTTTGCTATTTCTGGTTTGATTAGTGCTTTTAAAAACACAAATTTCCACTTATGCTACTGTAATAAATGGAACTATTTGTTCAATTAATGTTTTCTAGGGTCCTAATTTAAAGTATCACACAGAATCAAGGACTAAATTTGAAGACACAGATGCAGCAGCCACAGATTTCCACATGTGCTCCGTCAACAACTTGAGATACTGCTGTTCCTACGGTAAGATGATGTTCTGTCTGCGAGGGAGCTTGGAGCAGCAAAAACAAGGACCGGCATCATTACCGCAAAGATCATTACCGGGCGCACACACGCCCACACACACAAGCCAATTTAGAGACACTAATTTACCTAAGTACACCTCTTTCAATCTTGGGAGTAAAACAGAGGATCCAGAGAAAATTCATATAACACTAGGAGAACATGCAAACCTCACACACAGAGCAAAAGTGATCTTTGACTCCCAGCCCCCAAAGGTGTGATGTAACTTATGTGTCCTGAGCCTCTGTGCCGTCCAGACCCGAAAAATCACCCAACCATCAGTTTGTTTGTACTGGGCAGAGTCACCTGGGGCTCGTGCCAAGCAGCACAGGGCACAAGGCTGGGGTACATCCTGGGCAGGATGCTAGTCCATCACAGGTCATATACACACACACTCATACACTATGGGAAATTGTAGATGTACCAATTAGCCTAAACAATGTCTGCAGGAAAACATTCATGCATACACCGAGCAGCAGGGGCATTGCTAGAGATTGTGGGCCCCATGAAGGCATATCATATTGGGCCCCCCAGTCCAGACCAATCCAGCTATTCTCCCAATTTTTTAGGCCGCCTGTCATTCAGGGGCCCTTGGAATCATTGTAACTTTCCCCTGCCATTATGGCACCCCTGCCAAGGAGTGATGAGATTCAAAGCCCCAAACCCATCGGTGACAGACAACAGGGCCACCAGCTAAGCCTCCATGACACCCTACTTTCAAGTCAATACATACTTAAAAGTGTTGAAGTTTAAATGACCATGTGATAATTTCAATTATATTATAATGGGGTCAAAATGACCCCATATTAGTTTCATCATATTAACACAATTCATGTTTAATTGAAGTTACTGAAAACTACCAGCATTAAAGGATGTCAAACAAGCTTTTAAGTAATAATGTGGATAGTATTGGTAGGATAAGGGAAAACACACACACGCACACAGGTATTATTTTTCTAAACACACAGGTATTTTTTTTTTAAATAATAATTTTATATTATTTTTTTAATCAATCAGCATACCCTATACTGGTATAAACAATGAAATGACAAATGCCTTATATGGAGGGCCCTCTGTGATGTCAACAGAACAGAATTCCGGAACTGGTCAGTGATGTCATCGAAGGAAGATTTTTCTATATAAGAAGCAATTGCACCTTCACATTTCATTCTTAGAGACTCTCTCAAAGGAAGCACTGGTGAAAGAGAATCTAAGCTATATCGTTTGCATAATTTCATTATGGGTTTAAGTTGCACAAAGGTGCAGGGCCCTAAACAAAAAAATGTTCAGGGCCCAAAAAAGAAAGGCACTCTTCTCAGGTTCTGGAAGAAGCTGAGGAGGACTACGCCAAGAGATACAGACACTGCTACCATGGCTGAAGGCGGCATTGAGATGGCTAGTGATTGCCCTGCTGCCAAACAAGATGGTAACGTACAGCAGGAGAGCAGCCCACTTGACAAGGCTGGCTCAGACATGGCAATGGATGACAGACAGCAGGAGAGCAGCCCTCTGGACGAGGCAGGCTCAGACATGGCAATGGATGACAGACAGCAGGAGAGCAGCCCTCTGGACGAGGCTGGCTCAGACCTGGAACTAGACGACGGACAGCAGGAGAGCAGCCCTCTGGACGAGGCTGGCTCAGACCTGGAACTAGACGACGGACAGCAGGAGAGCAGCCCTCTGGACGAGGCTGGCTCAGACCTGGAACTAGACGACGGACAGCAGGAGAGCAGCCCTCTGGACGAGGCTGGCTCAGACCTGGAACTAGACGACGGACAGCAGGAGAGCAGCCCTCTGGACGAGGCTGGCTCAGACCTGGAACTAGACGACGGACAGCAGGAGAGCAGCCCTCTGGACGAGGCTGGCTCAGACCTGGAACTAGACGACGGACAGCAGGAGAGCAGCCCTCTGGACGAGGCTGGCTCAGACCTGGAAATAGACGACGGACAGCAGGAGAGCAGCCCTCTGGACGAGGCTGGCTCAGACCTGGAACTAGACGATGGACAGCAGGAGAGCAGCCCTCTGGACGAGGCAGGCTCAGACATGGCAATGGATGACGGACAGCAGGAGAGCAGCCCTCTAGATGAGGCTGGCTCATGCTGGAAAAAGGTGACAGACAGCAGGAGAGCAGCCCTCTGGATGTGGCTGCCTCAGACATGGCAATGGATGACGGACAGCAGGAGAGCAGCCCTCAGGACGAGGCTGGCTCTGACATGGCAATGGATGACTGACAGCAGGAGAGTAGCCCTGTGGATGAGGCTGGCTCATGCTGGACAAACTGTTTTCCAGCAAGCTCACAGAATATATATTTTTTCATAATCATTTTTATATTTGTTTTGAAGAATAAAATATAGTTATTAAGGAACTGTGTGTGGTTTATCTGTTAAACTGACCACTGAACTTTAACATAAACAGAGGAAACATCACATAATGCTATAATCACAAATAACACAAATGCTTCGTCATGAAGCCCTGGGTTTCATCACAAGCGACGCTCTCTGTGAGCGAGTGGAGTCTTTGGCTATGTAGCCGTTCGTGATGGTGTCTGTATCTCATGGCCTGCTGTTCCCTTGCACGCTGCTCTTCCAGTGTAGGTATTGAGGCACTGAGGTTGTCTGTCAGGTGGATGAGGTGAGTAGAGTTGCACCACCTCTTCCAGTAGCTGCTCCAGGACCCTCCCAGGTAGAGCTCAGCCTGACAAATGGTCAGTGTTAGGGTGTACTCACATTTGGCCCGGTTGCCTTATATCATGCCTGAGCATGATTGTTCCCCCCTCCACACTCCCCAACTCGCCTGTGCCCACATTGCGCTTAACGTTCCAGGTCTGAGCATGCTTTCATCATCACTGTGCAATGTTTTGTTTTGAAAAAAATGAAGGAAGAAAAGTGCTATTGCACAGCACAATGGAGCTCATGATTACTGTCCTAATTTTATGGCTGATTTGGAGTCATTTTGGGCACGCAGACACATGGCCATCATATAGAGCCATGCTAGTATGCCACACAGGCATTTCTATTTATTCGTGCTACACATATAAGAAGATAGACCCATATTTTACCAAATATTTTTTTTTTTTTAGTTTTTGTGAGTTGCATCAAGTTTTTCCTGGATACTCTTGTCAGCCCAAATTTCCAGCAAACACTGTCCCTCTGCTGTATAGCAAAGTTATTCATTGTCACCATGTCTGTTAAATATTTGTTGCTGCCCAATCTGTACTCATCCCTTTTTTCCACAATGCAGTTTTGAGGGGAATAAAAGAAAATTTGGAAGAGATTATGGCTGAGGTGGGAGGGGTCGGCATGATCTCGCCAGGTCGCCTTTTTGTTCTTGGGGCAGATAGTGAATCACTGAGGTTGAGGCTGCAGCCAATGAGCTTCTCTGCTGCTTGGACGATGCCCTGCAGACTCCGGATGTCTTATATAAAATATTTAATATAAATTGTTGTGTCTAACATTAGGAGAACAGCGATACTGAATGGGCAGTCTTAAGTTCACCACTACATTTTAACACCACGTTCCAGATCTACAATAACATAACCTGAATGTATTATTTTACAAACGACCATTTCAACAGGGTGGCGCGGTGGTTAGTGCTGCTGCCTCACAGCGAGAAGGTCCTGGGTCTGGTCCTGGGTCCTATCTGTGTAGAGTTTGCACGCTGTTCGTGTGAGTTTTCACTGGGGGCTCCAGTTTCCTCCCACGGTCCAAAAGTGTGCAGGATAGGTTGATTGATTATTATAAATTGGCCCTGTAGTTGTGTGTGCGTGTGCCCTGAGGTGTGTTGGCAACTGCCCAGGGTTGGTCCCTGTCTGTGCCCATTGTTCCTGGGATAGACTCCCTGTGACCTTGGTTGGGATAAAGTAGTTTCAGAAGATGGATGGATGGACAACCATTCTGTTGAATGTATTTCATTATTCTAATTTCAGTTCCAATAATGACTTTACCTTAAGAAGAACAGTGTTCTTTACTTTTTAATCATTTTCCCACTTTTTGCTGCTGTTCTCAAGACGATGACAATAATGATAAACTGAGGTAAGCCTTCAGCAGCATTTTCAGTAGTGTGGTGTCCAGCTAGCAGCATTTACCTGGTCACACTGTAATGGTGTCACGTCGAGGGCAAGGACAGAGGCGAAGACAGGCATGAAGGAAAACCAAAAGGGGCTATATTAACCCTCTGGAGTCGGCCGTCCCGCCGGCAAGATCTGATAGAAATTTCGCCAAACCGTTTAAATAACTCTGCGAGTTTTTGTCATATAAAAAACACCCTCAGAAACCTTGGACGGTCTACTTTTCAAATATATATATAGGTAGAAACTAAATATATTTTTACAGCTTCGTGATACAAATAGGAAGAACAAGAGTGACTGACTTGGCGTCTGCGTCTCGAAGCAGCTCTGATCGCCTGCCCACTTGCAAATCGTGCTATTCCCATGATAATAACATGATAATCCGACAGTTGGTACTGGGTAAAGAAATATGTGAATACGCCCATTGTGATTGAAATAAACAAGAGCACGTCTGGGTAGTGTTTACACTGATCGGCTACAACATGGCACACGCATACATCTCTGCTGCTGAAGCTTTGTGCCAGTGTTGCAACTTTCAGCAGCGAATCTCATACCTGTATTCATGGCTCAGTGGGCTGAGCCTGTGTGCCTGTAAGCACAAGGTCACCGGTTCAAACCCATCCTCAGCATGTCTGCGGGTCCTTGAGCAGGGCCCTTAACCCCCAGCTCCCTGGGCGCCACTATGGGTGGCTGCCCTTTATGGAGAGCTTACTCTATGAAGAGCAAGTTGAGGGAGGCGTAAAGACAATTTCCCCACAGGGATTAATAAAGTATCAGTAACTACTATTATTTAAAATGACTTTACCTTAAGAAGCTTACTAACAGAACAGTGTTCTTTACTTTTTAATCATTTTCCCACTTGTTGCTGCTGTTCTCTTTCAAGATGAAGGGAATAATGATAAACTGAGGTAAGCCTTCAGCAGCATTTACAGTAGTGTGGTGTCCAGCTAGAAGCATTTACCTGGTCACACTGTAATGGTGTCACGTCGAGGGCAAGGACAGAGGCTAAGACAGGCATGGAGGAAAACCAAAAGGGGCTTTATTAAAGAAAACTACACTACAGGAAGGGCAAAGGAAACAGACCACAAGGGGTCCAAACAGGGTAGGGAGGATCAGGCAAGAACACTAGACACAGGACACACTGGGGAGCACATGCAGGCAGCAACATCAATGACTGGACTGAGGATCGCAGGACTGAAGGACACTTTTTACAGGGCATGTGAGGGAGCAGATGGGACAGCGGGGAAGACAGCAGGCTATACGTACACTAAGATGGGAGACACAGTGGAAGAGGCAAGGACAAGACAACAGATGGGCACTGCTGCGGGACAAGGGCGCAGAGACCGAACACCATTAGGGGACAAGGCAGACCAGGGTAGGCAGGGGCAACACCAGCACAGGGCACTCTGGGGGCAAGACGGGACACCACTAGGAGAACTGGGGTCAGACTAGGGACAACCAGGATGATAGAACGTACATCACACACCAGGACAGGTCCACAGACGAGTGATAACACGGGACAAGAAACATTTCGTGTGGGTTACAGGAGCCGGGGAAGACGAGAACGGCCGTTAACGGGGCCAGATAGAGGACACAAGCGGGGCAAAGAGCCATATGGACTGCTGACCCGACAGGAGAAGACCACGCAGGAGTAAGGAAACGGATCACGATCGGGTAAGAGAGAACTAGGACCAGGACGAAAGGATGGTAAGGCAGTGGGGCGCTGTCGGGACCATAGGGCGGGGAGGGACACCGTCGGTACCACAAGCCTGGGACCTGAGGGTGAAGGGGAACCTGCAAGGCAAGGACATGGACGGGGGCAGGAACAGGAACCAGAGGGGCCCGAGGGGCCTGCAGGGCAGGAGGGCCCAGAGAAACCGGAGCGGTGGCCACGGATGGTGGCTTTTCCCAAGGACAGTGGGCTGGAAACGTCTTGGACCTGGAGTGAAGATAGAAACAGAGGAAGGGAAAAAGCAGAGGGTGTGGGGGGAACAAGACTGCAAGACAAGTTAAAGTTTATGGGAACACAGGTGACCTGTACAACATGCCATCCATGAGGGATAGGGTGCTTAATAAATAAACAATAAATAAAACACAAATACATAACAGGGCTAATCATTTTTATGTGTGTGCAGTTTAAACAAAATGAAATCAAATTAAATTACCTGGAGATTTTGGAAATTCTGGAATTCTGAAAATTAATACTTTAAAGAGCAGTTTACAAATCTACTTAGAAATATACATTTTTTTCTTAATAAACGTTAAACATTATTATGAAACATTCCACATATCTCAAAATTTATCATACTTGATTTATTATCTTAGATACTGTTTCAATTATTTAATGTTTCCTAAACAGCAGCAGCAGAACCACAACTTCATCTTTTTCGTATTTTGGCTCTTCTCTATGTAATGAGCTCTACACGCTCAACTTTTATATTAATTCCCCACCACTTCTACCTCTTCTATCTCTACCTGACCCACATCTATCTCTACACCGCCAGTTTCCTCCTGACCTCCTTCTCTATTTATAATCTCAACTAGTACATCATTTACTATAATTTCCAATATGGTTACATCACTCACCATGTCCGCACCCTCAATAATTACCTCCCCTACTTCTACCCCCACAATCTCAACATTTACATCCCCAGAATTTACTTCTGCAAGCCCAAACTCACACACTTGGACTTGCACAGCCTCCACCTTCACATTTCCTTTCGTATCCTCTGCCTTCAGGGAAATTATCCCCCCCTCCACCTTAACCACCTTCACATTCACCCCCACCTCACCTTGCTTCCCCTTGCTTCCATTTTGCATTTTATTAATGCCTACATTCAGGTCTGTGGCCTCCACCTGTACACTGGAGGTCACCCCCACATGTTTTTCCCTCTCTGCCAGCTCCACCTTTTCCCCACTAATCGCACCCTTTACCTCATCTATCCCCTGAGTGCTCCTATTCTTCCTGACCTTCTTCTTTTTCTGAAGGTAGTACGTCTTATAAATTTCCCACTCTTCAGATGTCAGGCCGTAATTGCTCTGAAGAGTCTCAGAGCCTTTCATGCTCATACCCTCCCCTCCCTTACACCAGTCAGTCACACCTCCCAGTCCCCCCATAACCTCCCCAGTCTGGACAGTGGGGGGTGTCGCTGGTGAGTACTCCTCCAAACCTTCCTTATCTCCCCAGTCGATCACCTCGTCCCACAGGTCCCAGGCTCCCCAGTACTGGTCGTTGGTCCAGGAAACAGCTCTCGCAATTCTCATTCTGGTGAATAAATAAGAACTAATAATTAACTAGCCATATGTGATACTCGCAAAGCCAAACTAGGCACGGTATTTTTTCAACTTCTTTCCTAAATGCTATTCATCAAGAATGCCTATGGAAAGAGATGGAGCCTTCATTAGCTGCTCGTGGCGTCGAGGCTACTCCGGCAGTAACGACCGAATTGCTAAAACTGCTTCACAATACAGTAAAGCTTGCGAAATTATGACGCTGCTTCGATACGCTATAACATCACCATGATACCGAACCTAGCAAAAAGTTAATCTTACTTCAAGAACATGGGACATTTAAAAAGTAAACGTATAGGCGATCTTTTCAGAATAACATCTTCAGATGAAATGCATTATCACAGGCCGGATGAGTATAACCAATCATATCAACCATAAGACTTATTGTTTTTAAGTTTAACACAAATATATTCTCTTACCATTTAAATGTAAACAACCATATTTAGAATAATGGCCACAGCATCTACAGTTTAAACAACTAATTATATATATATTTCAACGATATTGTGCCGCAAAATTTGCATGTACTATATCAGGACATAAAAATAAATATAGAATTAAATATGCTAACAAAACATAATCTGAAGAAATAGCAAGAAACATAAGAAGAGATGCTGCTCACCTCTGCGCCATCTCTCTGTCAGAAAGTTTGTCTTTAAACTGCAATTATTTTGTTTCTATGGAAACCACCGAGAGTTTTAATTGGTCGAATAGTATGAAGATATGTATTGACATTATGTTCAACGAATGAAAACAAAGAATTTTTTGTCAGGGCGGGACGAATTTGAAGCTAGTCCAATCAGGAGTAGTATCTTCAGTTTGTGCTTACTGTAGCTGGGCGTGATTGGATATCTAGCCGCCTTTCAGTCCCCAAATCATATATCTACTTGTCAATAGGAAACCACGCAGCTCTGTCTATAATGTCTGTCTGTAATTTTTTTTATGACATTATGTTTTTGCTAGGCAGCATTACGGTAATGCGTAATACCACTGTATTGGGGGTGTACCGCCGCTGTATTTCCATAGCTGGTTGACGCAATTAGCATTTTTGCGACTTTGGTAGGGCGACGTCAACTCTCAGCGAATTTCATAGGCAACATCAACAATTCAGGAACTAGTAGGTCTTCAGATAGTTGTTCACGCTTTTGAGAAGGAAGACTATAGTTCTTGTTATTCAAATTCTGTATCCTGGTATTTTAAATTTCGAAGATATGTCATATACAAGTTTTTCGAGAGACTAAATTTTGGTTTGATTTCTTTTTTATTCTATGTTAAATAAAGTTCACATAAAACCATTTTAGAATTAGTGCAGTGTTTCGTTTATAGTTAGTGCAGTGTCCTTAAAAACTGCATGTTCAAACCTAAGGCCATGCCATAATAGCTGCTTTGCAGATATTTCATTCAAGAATCTATAGATTATATAGGTAAGCCAGTCTGTGTGTGTGTGTGTGTGTGTGTGTGTGTGTGTGTCTATGTGTGTTTGGGTGGGTGGTCATGTATATATTATGTTGTGGGGACCAAATGTCCCCACAGTGTTATAAAAACACGTTAATTTGACTTTGTAGGGACATGTTTTTGGTCCCCAAAAGAAAAAACTGACTCAGTTTTATAAAATTCTGTGAATGCAATCAAAGGAATAATAATTCCAAAAGTCTTGTATTTTGTTTGGTTACTTACTGTTACTTCTTGCTTACTACTGTAGGGATTAAGGATTAAGATTGCCATAGTTAGGATTGGGGTTATGCCCATAAAAATGAATGGAGAATCCCCACAAAGACTCAGATACCTAATCTGTGTGTGTGTGTGTGCACGCACATGTGTGTGTGTGTGTCTGTTTGTGTGTGTGGATTAGGTTTATATTACATGGTGGGGACCAAATGTCCCCCGCAATGTGATAAAAACCTGTTATTTTGATGCTTTGGGGGTATTTTTCAGGTCCCCACAAAGATCTGTCAATACAATAAAAAACTAAAGATGCCAGAAGTCTTGTATTTGGTTTGGTTACTTATGGTTAAGGTTAGGGCTGGGTAGAGGTTAAGGTTGTCATGTTGGGATTACAGTTTTCCCCATAGAAATGAATGGTGAGTCCCCACGAAGATATAATTACAGACCTGTTTGTGTGTGTGTGTGTGTGGTATCAGATCAGTCCCTGAGAGTTCAGTAGTCTGACTCCATGTTTCTGAGTCTGGGTGTGAAGGCCTGAATGCTTTTCCAGACGCTAGGAGGGTGAAAAGATAATGTGAGGGGTGGGTGGGGTCATCCACAATGTTGGTGGCTTTGCGGATGGAGCGTGTGATGCGAATGTCCATGACGGAGGGAAGAGAGACTCTAATGATCTTCTCAGCTATCCTCACTATCCTCTGGTCTTGTGATCTGAGGCTTAGAAAAACATGTTGTGCTGCTCAACCTTGGCACAATGATATGGGTGAATCATGGACGCAATAGAATTTGGGGATGATTCGTCCATACAGGGTCAGAATCATTCCATACCTCAATCACCTCGTACGTATGTTTGCTAGGTGGAGTTGGAGTTGCTCCTAACTGTGCGCAGTGGAGTTGAACAATCACAACTTCCCAGAATATTACAGTAACTGGAGGACAGTGAACAAGTCTTATTAATTCTATGCTGTGTGAGAGATGTAATCGTCCGCGAGTTCGCCTTAATACACAGGGCATTCAAGCCATTGCTGAATACAAACCCTCAAATGCAGCTCCCTCCACCAGCAACGCCAATATAGAAACTGCCACAAAATCCATGCCCTCTGATAACCAGCCCCTTATATTTCCACCACCGTCGTGGGGACCGTACTACAAAGAGTCAACGCAAGGTAAGCTGCAAAGTGCAAACAAATGTACAACTTACCCTACATAGTGCACTACGTTTACTTTGTTTGTACTATGAGTACAGTCTTTGCACCTTGTCTGTTTGGCACTATATGTCGGTCATTCCTGTTATTCCGCGACTTTTCTGTCCTCATGGTTTACTTATATTTTCTGTAACATGAGTCACATATTTAAAGCAAATATATATTTAGGTCTTCGTTATCACGTAAACAGAGACAATACGTATTAAAACTTTTGTTGATATATGTATTAAGGCTGCCATGATTAGTGGGCGTAGTCGATGACTATCTTCAATATCACTACGCAATTATTGGAGTAGTTAGTCTCTAAAGCCCTGCAGTGACATGTAGTTTGTTGTTGTCAAAATGGGAGGGGCCGATACAAAGCACGGGTCTTAGGGAATTCTGATTAAGTATACACGCTTATTAATCCTGTTAATATAATTAGCATACACCCACTATTAGTGTAAATAAATGCACAAACCGCAAGGCTTTATCAGCAAGGTTATGCTGTGTTTGTATGAAATGTCTTTTTATATATCATTATTGTTTCAGTTTAAGCTGTAGCCATTTGTGCACGAATCTCCTTGCGTCAGAGGAAGCTGGAAGTGGGGTGTGACCTTTATGAAGCAGAATGAGACAGATGAGTTGTAAAATAAATGGTTACACTAACTGCAGTGAGACCTCTCTCATGCGGCCCTGCTCAATCTGTCTAGTCATACCATAGGAGTCAGTTAAACAGGGAGGTTTGTCTGCAGTGTTGGAACCTGTACAGCCAGTGCTTCGTACCGCTGATGGCCTCTTCTTCACACGTGCTTTGCTGCCACCTGCTGGTCAAAGTTTAATATTGGTTTATTAATTAGTGAAAGTAAAAGTCTTATTGCGTTGCTTATTAATTCTTAAATATATATTTAATGTATTTTCGTAATTATTTTTATTTAATAAATATTCTGATTGAATTAATATTTTTTAAATATTTCAAAATGAAATGTAAATGGTTTGTGGTTTTCAGATCACAGCTTCCTCTTAGAGCCCACCAATCAGTGACCATCTTGCAGTGTGATGTAAGACACGAAATCAGGACCGCCCACTTTTTACTCATTTTAATCTTAAAATATGGACAGTGTGAACTGGGACTTTGCCATTTTGCTCATATCACTTCCTCTGCCAGCACTTGCAGGATGGACTTCCCCTTTGAATCTGGTTCCTCCCAAGGTTTCTTCCTTCTAGGGAGATTTTCCTTGCCACTGGCTTGCTCTCTGTGGGCTTTGGGCAGGGATAAGGTAAAGTGCTTTGAGACAATGTAATGTTGTGAAAATGCGCGACACGAATAATATTGAATTGAAACGAATCACACCAGCTTGTCTCAGCTGACAGCAGCTCTTACTTATCTGATAAGTTGGGGGGGGGAGGTATCACATAACTTCTGGTCAACATCAAAAGAAATTTATATATAAAATAATATATTGCATATTGCTGTAACACTCAGTAAATGGGACCTATTATGCTTTTCCCTTTCTATTAGTGTGTTATATGGCTTCAGCTGCATGTAAACGGTCTGCAAAGTCTTTAGATGCAAAGTACATAGCAAAGGGAGTAACTCTCAGCACAGAAACCACTCATCTCTCATCTGCCTAAAACACCTCATTGTAATTCCAGCCCTTACTTCCATGACATGATGAGGTCACCTCATAACACAATCCTTATTGTCTGCCTACCTGCAAGGATCTGTCTGCAGACTGAAAGACAGGGGAATGAAGGGTAAACCGACCAATCAAACCACACTGGACTCATTGGGGGAGGGATTAGACAGAGGGTGAATAGAGATGTGCATTATGAGAAAACAATATGTGCTTTTTGAACACTGAAGCATGCATACTCTATTCTAGTAGATCATAAATATAAAATTATAAACTGAAAGTGAGCATAATAATGCCTTTTAAGCAACAGTAGGCTGCTGTCCATGGTGCTGAAAACCTGAATTGTCAAATTTTACATTCAATTTTTTCACCTGCAACCCTCTTATTTTGTTGGTAAATGGAATGCATTTATATAGCGCTTTTCTACTCTTACGAGTACTCAAAGCACTTTACAATTTATGCCTCACATTCACCCATCCATACACACATTCATACACCGGTGGCAGAGGCTGCCATGCAAGGTGCCAACCTGCACACCGGGAGCAATTTGGGGTTCAGTGTCTTGCTCAAGGACACTTTGATGGGGTCAGGAGGAACCAGGGCTCGAACCTGCAACCTTTCAGTTGCCGAACGATAGCACTACCTCCTGCGCCACCATCTTCCCCACAAGACTAGGGTGATGTGATCAAATTTTTTAGTGTTTGTGAGAACTCTGGCTGCCGCATTTTGTACCAGCTGAAGTTTATTTAAGAATACTCTTTGGCAGTGATGCTCTGTGAAGTCATACAGAGGTGGGTATAGAAAGGATTACAGTGAGTAATAGATGATTTAAAATTTGACAACAAAAAGGCTTTGGACAATCAGTTCAACTTTGAAAAGTTTCTCTCTGTCTCTCTTGCTAGTTATTTCTCTTTACCCCCCAGTCAAGGAGGAATCAAATGCAGAATCACATTGTAAAAGCTCTTTTTGTGTGAACATTAGAAAACAGATTAATACCTATTAATCAGTTTGAAACTTTACATTCAGACCTACATCAGTCAGAAGGAGCAGGCGATGACCAGCCCAACCATCAGCTCTATCTCTGATTTTACAGAATCCCTTGTCAGGGTAACTTCTGAAGTCACGACTAAACTAATTTCCATCTCTGCCTTCAGCTTCACCAGCTAGATTAAACTGATCATTGAGGAGGGAAATACAGTCAAGCCTCACAGTAATGCCATAAAACATACTAAGGTTAAATGTATTAATATTGACTTGAGTAGCTGAATTTTGTTTATCCATTAGAGGGCAGCCATATGCAAGTCATTTATTTGTAGAGCGTATTTAAAATCAACAGGAATTGACCCAAAGTGCTTTCCAGGCTAGAGAGAACTGATTAGCAAGTTCTCCATTCACAGTAAAGTATATAAATAAAATTACATGGAAACATGCATACAAGAAATAAGATAATAAAAAATAATTGAAATGTACAATAAGCAACACATTTAAAAAGTTATGTTAAAATTAAATTAATTTGGGAATAGCAGATCTGAACTGTATTGTGGGGCTAATATATTGAGTGCTACAAAAACAAATAGCAAAGTTGTAAGGAAAGCACAGCAGAGAGAGACCCTGGTATTCCAGTGAGGAATGGATACAGATAAAATAAAACCAAAATATGACACAGAAGGTGAGACTGACCTCAGGCCTCAAGCTGATGAAGGAGGGATGTCTGCCTCTGAGCTGCACACTCAGTGCCACTGAGCCACACGCTGCCCCCCTAGACACCATTAGGGTCTGGATTAGAGACAGCAATAGGCATACTCATATACATACTGTACCTAAACACATCACAGCGATACAGGCACCAATAGGCATACTCATATACATACTGTACCTATACACATCACAGCATTACAGGCACCAATAGGCATACTCATATACATACTGTACCTATACACATCACAGCGTTACAGGCACCAATAGGCATACTCATATACATACTGTACCCATACACATCACAGCATTACAGGCACCAATAGGCATACTCATACACATACTGTACCTATACACATCACAGCGTTACAGGCACCAATAGGCATACTCATATACACACTGTACCTATACACATCACAGCGTTACAGGCACCAATAGGCATACTCATATACATACTGTACCTATACACATCACAGTGTTACAGACACCAATAGACATACTCATACACATACTGTACCCATACACATCACAGCGTTACAGGCACCAATAGGCATACTCATACACATACTGTACCTATACACATCACAGCGTTACAGGCACCAATAGGCATACTCATACACATACTGTACCCATTCACATCACAGCGTTACAGGCACCAATAGGCATAATCATACACATACTGTACCTATACACATCACAGCGTTACAGGCACCAATAGGCATACTCATATACATACTGTACCTAAACACATCACAGCGTTACAGGCACCAATAGGCATACTCATATACATACTGTACCTATACACATCACAGCGTTACAGGCACCAATAGGCATAATCATACACATACTGTACCTATACACATCACAGCGTTACAGGCACCAATAGGCATAATCATACACATACTGTACCTATACACATCACAGCATTACAGGCACCAATAGGCATACTCATACACATACTGTACCTATACACATCACAGCGTTACAGGCACCAATAGGCATACTCATATACATACTGTACCTATACACATCACAGCGTTACAGGCACCAATAGGCATAATCATACACATACTGTACCTATACACTTCACAGCGTTACAGGCACCAATAGGCATACTCATACACATACTGTACCTATACACATCACAGCGTTACAGGCACCAATAGGCATACTCATATACATACTGTACCCATACACATCACAGTGTTACAGGCACCAATAGGCATACTCATATACATACTGTACCTATACACATCACAGCGATACAGGCACCAATAGGCATACTCATATACATACTGTACCTATACACATCACAGCATTACAGGCACCAATAGGCATACTCATACACATACTGTACCTATACAGATCACAGCGTTACAGACACCAATAGGCATACTCATACACATACTGTACCTTTACACATCACAGCATTACAGGCACCAATGCTCATACTCATACACATACTCATACACATCACAGTGTTAGAGACACATCAAGGATGCAACTGGCAATTTAGTCTGCAGCAGAGGTGCAGTGTTTGCTGGAAATTTCTGCTGATGAGAGTGTCTAGGAACAGCTGGATGCAAAACACAAAAATCTTAGATATTTAGTAAAACGTGGGACTGTTTTCTTATACATGCAGCACGTATAAGTAAAAATAGCTGCATTACATACTCGATAAATCTATATGAGGGCTGTTTGTCATCATGCCCAAAACAACCCCAAATAAGCCACAATATAAGGACATTAGTCATAAACTCCACTGTGCTGTACGATTGCGCGTTTCCTATTTTCACTTCAACACAAAAAGTTATACAAAGATGACGCAAGTGCGGTGGGGCCCGAAATGTTAAGTGCAATGTGACCGCAGACCAGCGGGGAGTGGGAGGAGGGATAATCCTGCTCAGGCATGGTGCGAGGCTACTGGGCCAAGTGTGAGTACACACACAGAAACACGATCCTAATGGGCCTCTTGTTTCCTACTGATCCACTGAGATTAAAAGGACCTACTGCAGTGGAACTTAACAAACTGTATAAAACATAACAAAGACTGAAACAAAGGCCTGAGGTCAGACCCTCTGTATGCAGCACACAGTGTTTCTGCAGAGTCTCACCCTCACATCCTGTATGACGACATTTCTGCTTTTCAGAATAAGTGTCTGTCTGAAAATATCTTAGCTGCTTATGTTCATGTGTGAGAAAGAAGGAAGTTACACAGCTCATTAATAACATCAACTTACATGCTTCATTTACATGTATTTCTATACCCAGTGAGCTACAATGATTCTTTGTAAAGTTCAACTATCCATTACAGTGGTACCTCAGTATACGTCCACTTTGGAATAAGTCCAACTTGATATACGTCCTGCTTGGACACGGAAAATTTTGTTTGGTATATGGCCTTTGTTTGGAATACGACTCATGTGCTAGAACTTGTATGGGTCATAATGAGTCAGGACACCACGCGCTTCCCTTGTTTACCTCTCAAGACAAAGCCACGACTGCCCACCAGCGTCAGTACGCCAGTTGCTACCATTCAGTGAACAACCCGCGCTATAACTCTCTTTTCATTTGTTTCATCTAATTGCTTTTATATTTATGTATTTTAGTATTAAGCAATGTTTAAGTTATTTTATACAACCCCATCAATATATAATATGCCAATAACAATAGGATTTTTTTTTCATGGGAACGGATTAATCATTTTCCTTATATTTCTTATGGGAAAAATTTGTTTGGTATACATCCTGTTTGGTATAAGTCCAAGGATCTGGAACAGATTAAGGACGTATACCGAGGTATCACTGTATTTGATATTGCCAAATTTGTAAAATTCCTAATATTATTACAATATTTATTCCTGCAAACTGCAGGACAAAGGCAACATGAAAAATGTTTTCCTGCAATTGATAAGAAATACGCAGAAACACACACCGTAAAGATTGTAACCTCTGACAGTATGTACTGGCTTTCACTGCTTTCTGCAGTGTCTCTCCCTCTCAGCTCTTCATTTCACACTTTATATGTGTATCTGTAGAAAACAGCTGTGAGTCACATGAATGACACAAGAAACCAAGCAAGCTGAAGACTTTAATTTTGTTTTATTGTCCCCCCTGCACTTGCATGTTCTCCCCGTGTCAGTGTGGGGTTTCCTCTGGGTTCTCCTGTTTCCCCCCACAGCCCAAAAACATGCTGAGGTTTATTGGAGTTACCATAGGTGTGCATGTGTGTGTGAATGGTGTGTTTTCCCTGCGAGTGGTTGCTGCCCAGACTGTGGGCCATCAGGATCCTGCACAGAATAAGCAGCTATAGAAGATGGATGGATGGATGGTTGGATGTTATGTCTTGCTGAAGTGCTAAACATTCAGCCTTGTGGTTTTGTCACTTCCTGTTTAAAGTGTCCACTCCCCCATCACTCTGCCTGCTGTGTGTGAGAATAGAAACGACCATGACAGTGAAGGTACAGAGGATGAGGAAGTGATTGTCAGTCTCCTCAGATCTGGGCTCAGTGACACACACATGTATGGATCCTCTGATGCTCCTGTTTCTTCTCATTGCTGGGCTCACAGGTGAGTGTCTCTCATTACAGTGGTACTGAGTAGAGATCTCTCTCCTGCTCCTCACAGACTGTCAGCTGCAGTTTGGAGATCATGATGGAGATCTGCTGCTACATCAGAAGAAATTGCTATGGCTACATTCCGGAAACATTTGCAGAGGCTGCATTGAGTATAATACTCTATGAAGTTGTAGATAGTATTTGGATTCTCACTGGTTTTTATATCACTTATATTATTATGTAATTTTTAAAAAGCTTTAACAAAAATATTTTACCAATAAACTGGCAATTACGTCATACATGTACAGTATTTTGTGTTTTCTATTTGTTAGTACAGTGGTACCTCAGTTCTCGAACTCATTAGAACTCGAATTTCTTAGAAGTCCAACCAACCAGTTCGAAAATAATTACCTAAAGCTCGATCTGAATCTCAAACCATGAACGCTGATCAAAGATAACTTGTACGCGCAGAGAAATGAGTCACGCCGCATGTCTCTCAGCAGAAACAAAGGGTAAAGCTTCAGTCTCATCCTCGCAAAACCCCTGATAGGAATATTATTCTTATTTACTCATGTTGGCACAAGGAGCTGATTACTGTATGCATTTTAATCTGGGCTCTTCTCTCATAAAACATAAACTTTGTGCTCTAAGTACAATTTTTAAAGTGTGACCCCAAATATTGCAAATGCCCCCATTTTTAGACAGTGGGGGCAAAAGTTGCCCCACCGCATATATATTGTGTGTATTGTGTGTTCCAACACTGCAGACATGTAAAATCTAGAAAAAGTGTTAAATAATTGTGATTTGGCTGCAGACCATGATACCCATGAATATCATTGTGCACCTTCATGGTGCTAATTGGAACCACAGAACTTGGTGTCTAAAAGGACTCCTGAAGAGGCACTGTGGGAATGTTAGTCAATCGAGATGCTCAGCTCTCTTTTAATCTGTTCTCATTTCATTTTAAAAACAAACGCTATACATTAGTTGGGTATCACTGTCGCCTGAAAGAGTCGTATGTTTCACCATAGCTGTTTAATCATTAGTATAATTATTTAGGTCCTAATGCAGGAAGCACACAGTGTAAAGTGAGGTAAACCTTCAACAGCATGTCAATCCATTGCAGGGCACTGGAAGCTGGAGAAATGCAATGTGAACAGAGGAAGCCTGCAAACTGCACACAGACGCAGTCATGGTCACATTCAAAGCCAACAGTCAGCAGTGCTGAGATGGCAGGGGTATGAGTCAGATATCTAATATCTGTATAAACTAAAGAGACAGAGAGATTTTGGGGAACCACGGCAAGGGCAACAGAAGACATGGGCTTCTGACTATAAGGCATGAAAATCCAACTCAATGTCCCCACTCTACTCACACACCCCTACCCTTAACAACCTGTATCCCCCACACACTCCTCCCACCTATGCAACAATCATTGTTATTAAAAGCCCAACACTGGGCGACTTGTCTCAATGTAACCAGGTTCACTGAATCTACACCTATGGCTGTCCTTTCATGTGCCATCACTACGTGACACCGCTTCAATTCTGGAGCGCTTCGTCACAAAATTAAATCAGTCACGGATCCTCTATTATCCAAAGATCTGTCAAATACTTTTTGAGTTATCACAATAATTAAATCAATTGTCTGGGGCTGTCCTTTTCTTTGATATTGCATGATTAGACATGATTAGAGAGATAGACCAACCTACCTACCTGCACACAGTTCACCATCAAGAAAGGTGTCATGTAGCACGACTGAATGCACTGAAGTGCCGTCTAGAGAGGCAAAAATGTCGCTATTGGCTGCCCTTTACATGGAAAGACATTGACCTGTGGGAGGAAACCGGAGAACTGAGAGGAAACCAGCATAGATACAGGAAGACCATGCAAACTGCCCACAGAAAGCTGGGCCAGATACCAAAACCACAAGCCTGGAGGTGTGAGGCCCCCACGCTGCCCCCAGTCTCTACCAGCTAGAGGGTAACTAGCTCTCCAAATCTGCTGCAGAGTGAAAGACAACCAGGTTTAGCCTTGACCCCTAACACTGATCTTGCCCCCTGATAAGCACTGAGACCTTCTGCAGTAATACATGAAGCTGGGTGTTTAGACCCCTCTGTCTGTACACACAGAAATGACTGATGGCATCCCGGCTGTCTGCTCACATAACCACCTGTGCTGCTGAAATGACACCAGTAAGATCAATCACAGGCCTCATAGAAAACCAAAGGGTACAAGAGGCAGGAGCAGTTTATCTGCACTGACAGTCTTTATATATATCATGCAGTATATTTAGATATTATGTATATAGTTTCAATTACCTGATTCAGGGTACATTTCTAAGAATATAATATGTATTTCCAATTTCCAAGACAAAGATGTTTTTATTAAGACTGCCATAATTCACAACTGACATCATGATCTCCAAACTGCAGCTGACAGTGTGTGAGCAGCAGGAGAGAGATCTCTACTCAGTACCACTGTAATGAGAGACACTCACCTGTGAGCCCAGCAATGAGAAGAAACAGGAGCATCAGAGGATCCATATGTGTGTGTGTGTCACTGAGCCCAGATCTGTGGAGACTGACCCTCACTTCCTCATCCTCTGTACTTTCACTATCTCTGTCGTTTCTATTCTCACACACAGCAGGCAGAGTGAAAGGGGAGTGGACACTTTAAACAGGAAGTGACAAAACCACACGGTTGAATGTTTAGCACCAAATACTTCAGCAAGTCATTCTATTATTATTACTATATGCAGCATAAAACTCATAATAAAATGCATCATAATTTTTCTTTATGCTGCTTGGACACTAAAAGATTTACTATGCACAAGGCATGTATATTTGCTTATGATGACAATAGAATTTGTAGTATTAAACAAGGGAGCCATGGTTTGAACAAAAGAGGCTTTGTGATGCACTTTGTGTGAGAGAATGGAAGGAAATAGCTGTGCAGACACACTCTGACATGGGATTAATGCCTACAGAAGGTCAGGATGACGATAATTATGGGATGTAGTATCTAAGGGGGTAACCCAGGTGATTACACAATCACCTACAAGAAATATTGAGTCATTTGAAGGGAACTTCGATTACATTTTCAGTAATGAACAAAGACCAGTTTATTAGTAATAGTAATAGACAAATTTTAACTAATTATTCTTCCACAGGGCGAAGCTGCAGTGATTTCACTGGGACTGGACACTACCTGAACTGGGTTTAGTGATATCAGGTCAGCTGCCTTCCGCCATCTCCTATTTCAATGTCCAGAGAAAGCGAGCAAAGCAGCTGTGCACTTTGGGGAGTCAATGGAAGAATTTGTGGAGAGTTTTGAGGCACCATGTCGCAGAGAAGTGATGTGTTGAGTGGCCTTCCATGGCTGAGTTCCAGGGAGCCGGACCTTCTGGGCAACAAGAGGGAGCAGTAAGGGCAGGTTGTCTGCGTCACTACAAGAAGCCCAGTAAGGTCTTCCTCTTCCTTGGGCTCCTCCAGTCACTATCGCTCCATGGATCAATTAGTGGACTGTTGACGATCCACTGAGGTACGTAGGCCAGTGGCTTGGGCCAAGGCAGGAGGCTGGGTGCTGGGACCAAAACAGATACCAAGGACTGGGGCTCTGACCCCATCACCACTGGGTCACCTGCAGGAGCAAAGGACACGAATCCCAACAGACGGGGTGTCACAGAGTCTGGGGATCATCCTGCTTAGGGAGTCATTCTGTCATGGCGTGGCAATGACAAGCTAACAAGCTTGGTGGTTACTACCGACAAGGCCTTGATTGTTGGTGATTTTAATATTCATATGGAAAATGAAAGTGATCCAGTAACAAAAGCATTTACTGCCATTCTTGACTCTGTCGGTGTACATCAGAATGTAACTGGGCCAACTCATGCCTGTAACCACACCCTAGACCTGATTCTTAGTCATGGTGTCCTGGTAGAACACATATCAATTATCCCTCAGAATCCTCTACTTTCAGATCATTACCTTTTAACATTTCAAATATAACATAACTCCCCTAAGGCCCCAGACCAGAGGTACGATACTAGACGTTCCATAGCCTCATTATCCGCTGCAACTTTTCTGGAACAGCTCCCACAGTCCTTTAACCTAACCTCTGAAGTGTCATGTGTAAATGAACTTGAACAGGTAACCGTGAACATGGTAGAATCATTTCGTACCACTCTTGATCATGTAGCACCACTCAAGAAAATAAAACATAGGGATAAGAAACCTGCCCCCTGGTACTCTAACCGTACACGTGAACTTAAACAAGCTTCACGAAAGCTAGAACGCAAATGGCGGTCAACAAAATTAGAAGTTTTTAGATTTGCCTGGAAAGAGAGCCTGTCTAAGTATAGACATGCACTAATGACTGCTAGGTCTATGTATCTCTCTAAACTAATAGAAAATAACAAAACCAATCCTAAATTCCTATTTGAAACTGTATCTAGGTTAACAAAGAATCGTTCAATGTTAAACTCACATGTCCCAGAAGCTCTTGGTAGTGATGCCTTTATTGCGTTTTTTAATAATAAAATAACCACGATTAGACATACCATCACGAGCACGCCCACGGTTGCACACAACCACCAATCCTCTGCTAGTGCTAGTGTTATTAGTACTAATGATAACATCTTTGAATGTTTCACTCCTGTAGTGCAGACAGAACTCCTTCAGTTAATTTCCTCTTGCAAACCCACTACTAGCCTTGATGACCCAATACCCACCAATCGACTTAAGGAAATTGCACCACTGATTAGCACTACATTGTTAAACTTGTTAAACTCATCTCTTAGTCTTGGATATGTTCCTAAATCTTTTAAAATGGCTGTTATTAGACCTATCCTAAAGAAACCAAATCTTGAACCTAGTGACTTAGGAAACTATAGACCCATCTCAAATCTTCCCTTCATTTCTAAAATTCTTGAGAAAGTTGTTGCTCACCAGCTGTCCTCCTTTCTTCAAGATAATAATGCTAACGAGCTATATCAGTCTGGTTTCAGACCCAATCATAGCACAGAAACGGCCTTAGTCAAAGTGATAAACGACTTGCTTATGGCTTCCGACCGTGGCTGTATATCGCTATTATTCTTACTGGATCTAACTGCAGCATTCGATACTGTAGACCATAATATTCTTTTGGACCGGTTGGAAACATTGATTGACATTAAAGGGATAGCACTACTGTGGTTTCGTTCGTATTTCACTGATCGTTACCAGTTTGTCCATGTAAAAAATGAGTCATTCATAGCCACTAAAGTAAGATATGGTGTCCCGCAGGGATCAGTGCTGGGCCCCCTACTGTTCAATCTATATATGCTACCGCTTGGTAACATAATTAGAAATTACAGTGTTAATTTTCATTGTTATGCTGATGATACACAATTGTATATATCTGTTAAACCTAGTGACGCATCCCAGCTCTCTTCTTTAGCCGACTGTCTGCTAGACATCCGTTGTTGGATGGCAAGGAATTTCCTCATGTTAAATACTGAAAAAACTGAGGTTCTTTTAATCGGTCCTAAGGAGGCCCGCAATAAGTTTGTAAACCCCAACCCTAGCGGCCTCCCTACTCAATTTAAAACAGTGGTCAGAAATCTTGGTGTCCTGGTAGACTCCGACCTCTGCTTCAGTGCTCACATAAATAGCATTACCAGTACGGCATTTTATCATCTACGGAACATAGCCAAGCTTCGGAAGTTGCTGTCCTTTCAAGATGCAGAAAAACTAATACATGCCTTTATAACTTCTAGATTGGACTACTGCAATGCCCTCCTTTCGGGTTGTCCATCTGGATCCCTACATAAACTTCAGTTAGTACAAAATGCAGCTGCCAGAGTTCTAACAAAAACTAAAAAATTTGATCACATTAGCCCTATCCTGTCTTAAGAACATAAGAACAGAAGAACATAAGAAACGTACAAACGAGAGGAGGCCATTTGGCCCATCGAGATCGCTTGGGGAGAACTTAACTAATAGCTCAGAGTTGTTAAAATCTTATCTAGCTCTGATTTAAAGGAACCCAAGGATTCAGCTTGCACTACGTTATCAGGAAGACTATTCCATACTCTGACTACACGCTGTGTAAAGAAGTGTTTCCTTAAATCCAGTTTGAAATGTTCTCCCGCTAATTTCCACCTATGGCCACGAGTTCTTGTATTTGAACTAATGCTGAAGTAACTATTCGGTTGAACAGCATCCAAACCTGTTAGAATCTTATAGACCTGAATCATGTCCCCCCTCAGTCTCCTTTGCTTGAGGCTGAACAGATTTAGCTCAAATAACCTTTCCTCGTATGACATTCCTCTAAGACCAGGAATCATTCTTGTGGCCCTACGCTGCACCTTTTCTAAGGCCGCTATGTCCTTTTTAAGATATGGTGACCAAACCTGTACACAATATTCTAGGTGAGGTCTCACCAAGGAATTGTATAATCTTAGCATTACCTCCCTTGACTTAAACTCCACACACCTGGAGATATACCCCAACATCCTATTGGCCTTTTTTATTGCTTCCCCGCACTGGCGAGAATGAGACATGGAAGCATCTACATACACACCAAGGTCTTTCTCATAATCAGCTACCTTTATTTCAGTAGGTCCCATAAAATACCTGTACTTTATATTTCTGCTCCCTACATGGAGTACCTTACATTTGTCTATGTTAAATTTCATCTGCCAGGTGTCAGCCCAGTCACTAATTAAATTAAGATCCCGCTGTAGCTGCTGAGCCGCTAGTTCAGTATCTGCTACACCACCCACCTTGGTGTCATCTGCAAATTTCACCAGTTTACTGTATATATTGGTGTCTATATCATTTATGTAAATAAGGAACAAAAGTGGTCCTAAAATTGAACCCTGCGGTACCCCACTATGAACGCAGGCCCACTGTGACATCGAGCCTCTTATAACTACTCGCTGCTTCCTATCCGTTAACCAGTTATCAATCCAAGTCGCTACAGTTCCTAAAATACCTGTCGCTTTGAGTTTAAGTGAGAGCCTCTTGTGGGGAACAACATCAAAAGCCTTTTGGAAATCTAAATAGATGACATCATAGGCCTTCTTATCATCAACTTCCTGAGTAGCTTCCTCAAAAAACTCCAACAGATTTGTTAAACAGGATCTACCTCTCCTAAATCCATGCTGGCTATCCCTCAAAATGTTATTTGAGTCCAGGTAATCTACCATTTTCTCTTTGATTATAGCCTCCATAACTTTACCAGTTATACAAGTTAGACTGATTGGCCTATAGTTTGACAAATTACTTCTATCCCCTTTTTTGAAAATGGGCGTTATGTTGGCATGCTTCCAATCAGAAGGTACCACACCTTCAGATAAGGATTTTTGAAACAGTAATGTTAAGGGTTGGCAAATAATATCCCTCATCTCTTTTAACACTATAGGTAAGATGCCATCAGGGCCCTGTGATTTATTTATTTTGAGCTTAGCTAGGCTTTGCAAAACATCAGCTTCAGTTATATATATATTAGTTATAGACGATGTTGGATTAGTAATAAGAACTGGTAAGTTACTAGTGTCCTCAACAGTGAATACCCGTGCAAAACTATCATTGAACTCATTTACTATGTCAATGTCGTTTTCAATTATAAGACCCTTACTATCCTGCAGATTAGTGATTTCAGCTTTTAGAGCTCTTTTAGAGTTAAAATACTGGAAGAAACTTTTAACGTCATCCTTAGCCTCCAATGCGATCTTCCTTTCGACATTCCTTTTAGCTCGTCTAATGTCATTTTTTAACTCAGCCTGTAGATTTAGATACTCTTGCTTTATTATGTCATCATCAGTTATTTTCCATCTCTGGAACAAAGCCCTTTTCCTCCTTACTTTATACTTTATGTCCCTATTAAACCACCTAGGTTGCAATTTCCTTGATTTATTCTTGTTAGAAACAGGTATGAAGTCCTCTTGTACTTGCAATAATGTGCTTTTAAAAAATCCCCATGCCTCTTCAACAGTTTTGTTAATTAACTCCGTCCAGTTCACAGTTTCTAGTTTTAATCTCATACAATTGAAGTTAGCCTTCCTAACATTATATATTTTTGATTTGGACTTTGCTCTTCGGGCACTAAACTTAACCTCAAATTTAACCATGTTATGATCGCTACTGTCAAGTGGTTCTAAAACATCTAATTTACCAATCCTGTCCTGGTTATTAGACAAAACAAGATCAAGAATGGCATCTCCCCTGGTAGGGGTGTTAACAAACTGAGTAAAAAAACAATCCTGTACTAATCCCACCATGTCAAGTTCATTTTCAGAAGAGCCAGCAACAATGTCCCACTGCATCCCCGGTAGATTAAAATCACCCATAACTACCACATCATTTTTATTGCTCATAATCCTAATATCACTGTATAACAATCTGCTTTCCTCAACAGCTACATTGGGTGCTCTGTAACAAACACCGACAATTAGGCTATTTGAGTTTGTAGCATCTAATTTTACCCATATAGCTTCCGTACTTTTACTTATATCAGTAAGCTCCCTTGCCTGCAAGTTTTCCTTTACATATACTGCAACACCACCTCCCTTCTTACCTATACGGTCTTTACGGAACAATGTGTAACCATCCATATTATATTCTTGTCCATCCTTATCACTCAACCACGTTTCAGTTATTGCTATAATATCATAAGAGTCTGATGAGATAAGAGCCTCTAAATCATGAATTTTATTCCTAATACTCCTGGCGTTTAAATACAGACAACAAAGGGTAGGCCTATTACAGTGCCTACTTATAATATGATTTTTTGGGGCTTTCCGTTTCCCCCCAGTTACATACTTCCCTGCACTGGCTACCGGTCAAGTTTAGGATTGACTACAAATTATTACTATTGACTTACAAAACTCTGAATGGCCTTGCACCACAATATCTCAATGATCTTCTGGTCCCTTACAACCCTCCTCGCCTGCTTCGTTCACAAGGAGCAGGATATCTATTAGTTCCTGAAGTAGACAGGGCTACGGCAGGCTGCAGAGCATTCTCTTACAGAGCTCCGCAGCTGTGGAATGGTCTCCCGGCGGATGTGCGGGATTCAGGCACACTCTCGCTTTTCAAGTCTAGATTAAAAACGCACTTGTATAGCTTAGCGTATAGGAAACCTAGTTCTGGTTCCAGCTAGTCGCTCACTCCCAGTCAGACTAACAGTATGAGGTGAAGAGCTGGGTGGGGATCGGTGTCATTGGCTTTGGATAAACTGAGGCGTCAGTGCTGTCACTCTGGCTCTACACTAGAGTGCTGATGTTCAGGGAGTCCCCATGCCTGTGTTCCCGCCTGTCTCTCCCTATTTCTCATGCTGCTATACCCAGATCTGCCGGAGCCTAGACGAATATTGCACTCGATCGTTTTGCTTGCACTGCCTCTGGTTTCCTCAACTCTGGCTAATACACAATTATTCTTACTTCCTCCCTCACCCCTTCTGGGGTGTGCTCCCTGGAGCACAATGTCGTTGAAGAGTTTATGCCTCTGCGGCCTGCAAGACAACTACCTCCACCTCCGGCACCTACCCTCCAACCTGCCTGCCCTTGGCTCAACACGATGCCTCGCCATCCACCCTGCGGCTGTGTGTCTATTAATCCTGCCATCGTGCATCAAGCACCACGTGCCTGCACCGGTCGGCCGCTGCATTGAGACATATATTTCAACCCCTGTATTAGCTTAGTCATTTCATCTTGTCTGTATTAGCTTAGTCATTTCATCTTGTTTGTTTGACTCATCTGCTGGCCCCTGGAGGATGGGCTCCCCCTTTGGGTCTGGTTCCTCCCAAGGTTTCTTCCTCTTAGGGAGTTTTTCCTTGCCACCATTGCCTTTGGCTTACTCAATGGGGGGTCCTTACGAGGCAGAAATGTAAAGATCATTGAGACATTGTGATAATGCGCTATATAAATAAAATTGAATTGAATTGAATGACAGAGACTGCAGAACTATTCAACTGCTCCAGTTACTTCTTTAATCTAATTTATGATATTTGTAAACATTCTTTAATAGACATTACCACCAAAATTCCTGTAGTAATTAACAGCTATTTTAGAGCAGAATTCACAAAGAAGCGAAACGGTGAGCTCAGCGTGTGTACAGACCCTAAACCACTGAATAAAGCACTGAAGAGGAACCATTTTCCTCTCCCTACCATTGATGACATCTTGCTATATCTAAAGAAGCTTTTCAGTGTGTGACATCAGAAATGGCTGTTGGCATGTCAAGCTGGAGGAAAACTTCAGCTACCCGACCACTTTCTCGCCCCCTTGTGGCAGGTACAGGTGGCTGTGCATACCTATGGGCATCAGCACTGCTCCAGAGATTTTCCAAAGATGACTGAGCCCTGGAACGGCTTGGAGGGAGTTCATGTGATTACAGATGGCATTTCAATCACAGGTGAGGGAGACACAATGGAACTGGCAGAGAAAGATCGTGACAGAACACTGACGTAATTTATAGACAGATGTACTGAGGAAAACATCAAGCTAAATGTAAACTAAGACTGAGACAGACGCTGTTCCATTCATAGGATATTTACTGACAGTGGATGGACTTCAAATTGATCCAGAAAAAGGCAAAGCAATCCAGCAGATGCCCAAAGCAGGGGGGCAAAGACTCCTAAAAATGGTAAATTTCTTAGCCAAGTTTTGCAGCCACCGTTCAGACCAGTGTGAGCCTCTGCGACAATTGACCCATGAAGGCAGTTTGTGGGAGTGGACAGACATTCAGGATGCTGCATTCTCCAAAATCAGAGAGTCCATTGTGAATGCACCGGTACTGAAATATTATGATCCCAAGGAAGACTTGATTCTCCAGTGTGATGCTTCAGACACCAGTTTGGGTGCAGCTGTGATACAATGCAGGAAACCAGTGGCTTTTGGGAGCAGAGCACTCATGCAAACTGAGCAAGGATATGCTCAGATAGAAAAGGAGCCTCTAACAATAGATACTTCATTGATGCCTGTGGAAAGATTCTCTTTATCCTTCCCCCAAACTGCTCTCCTTAGGCAAAGGGGAACCTGGCTGTGAAGGGCAGCCACCCATGGCAGTGCCCAGGAAGCTGGGGGTTAAGGGCCTCATTTAAAGCAGCCACAGACATGCTGAGGTTGGGCTTGAACCAGTGACTTTCCAATCACAGCCACAGAGGCTTAACCCACTGAGCCACACACTGCCTCCAGTGCTTCCCTATTCTGTATGGCATGGAGAAGCTTCACCAGTGTACCTTCATTGCGTGCACATAAGAGGCTGCAATGCATACTGCTGCATCTACAGTGGTCTGACATGTAACCTGCTACCAACAGGAGCGACCCGATCATGCAGGTAGATTACAGTGGACCAGTGTCTAGGTTTGTAGGGAGAGGTAAGGATTGGAGAGTCGGACACAATGAATAGCAAGGGCCTCAGTTAACTTCAGATATCAATGTATTTCAAGATAATTTACTGAAAGAGACACAAAAATCACATTTAAATTTGACAGCAAGAAGTCTTTGGACAATCAGTTCAACTTTGTACAATAGCACCTCCGAAAAGTTTCTCTCTGTCTTTCTTGCTAGTTATTTCTCTTTACCCCCCAGTCAAGGAGGAATCAAATGCAGAAGCACATTGTACAGTAGGAGATGTAAGGTGCAACACACATTAAAAGCTGTTTTTGTGTGAACATTATAAAACAGATTAATACATATTAAGCAGTTTGAAACTTTACATTCAGACCTACATCAGTCAGAAAAAGCAGGCGATGACCAGCCCAACCAGCAGCTCCATCTCTGATTGTACAGAATCCCTTGTCAGGGTAACTTCTGAAGTCATGACTAAACTAATTTACAGCTTCACCAGTTATATTAACCCTCAATGGGTCCTTGTCAGAAAGTTACGTTCCAGGTCCTTGGGGTTCAAGTTGCACCCCTATCCATTGGCATATATAATTCAATGGTACCAAGCTCAAATTCAATTAACTAAAGTTAAGATACATTTATTAGTTAACTGCATGATGCTTGCACAGCTTACGCAGTGAGATAGTGCAGTTAAAGGGGTTGCGGGCGTTGGGGGGGGGGGGGGGGGCAGCAGAGGGGACTGGTCATATAATGCACATTCCGACTGTATCCTCTTGCAGAATGTGTCGAAGAGCTTCAGCTGTGGAATACCTAGCCATGGTGTTATATCTTTTCTAACAGTTGAAATGTAAACAAAACAAAATGGCTGACTTTTTTTAATATCCGAAAATGTTCTAGAATATAATAACATAAAAAATTATAGTAGCAATTATCACTAATTAACTGAATTTGTCGATCATATCAATGTCATAAATTAACCCTAAAAAGGGTTATGTAATAGCAACTGGACTTTGTTTTTCATAGAAGACGTTTTGCACTCCATCCAGAGTGCTTTCTCAATTCTGACTGACTGGCATAGCAGGTTGATGAACCCTGTGGAATCCTCAAGTTGTTAGCACTAGATGGTCACCTGTGGGTTTTTGTCGTTCCTCCTGGCTTTCATGTGTTTCACTGATACCACCTGAGGCCGAGCGTGAACGACTTTGGAAGCGTCTTGGCAAAGTTGAAAGAACTGCATTGTAGGTGGACCGGGAGGACAACTGCTTCAAATGAACGACCGTCGTTGAACAGAGGAGGTGGCCTAAGACGTCTATCACCTACCTACAATGCAGTTCTTTCAACTTTGCCCAACGCTTCCACAGTCGTTCACGCTCAGCCTCAGGTGGTATCAGTGTGTTACGTGCCGTAAGTTTCGGGTACGTGCCGTAAGTGTTACGTGCCGTAAGTTCACGAGGATGCCTGCAGGTCCTTCGGACGTCCTGCCCACTCGCCGATTGGTCGCCCGCCCCCTCGACTCCGCCCTCAGGACCTGACCCCGCCTCCCTTGCCCTCGGAGCCGTTTCCGGTTCACCGGCTGAAGAGTTCGCCGCTTCGTCCCTTCGTCTGCCCGCTACTTGCTTCTCGCCTGCTAGCTCGCTCTCTGTTCGCTTTTGCTTTGTTTGATTGATCGTGTATGACTGTTTTGCCCTTGACTTCCGATTCTCGCCTCGCCCTTATTTGTACTTTCGCCTTGGTTTCTGATTGCTTGATTGGTTTTGGACTTTCGCCTGTGTTTCGACTTCGCCTCTCGGTTTTCCCTTTTGATACCTTTGCCTCGGCTTGGTGTTTCGTGTTTCACTAGGTGTGTAGGGAGTGTCTGCCTTTTTGTTTATTCGTTAACGTGGGGATTATTGTTTGTTTGGTCAGGGAGATAGATTTAGGCATTGTTGTTTCGTTTCACCATTTTTCTTTGTGTTCACTTAGATAGCTCAGCTTGGGTTACTCGGTAGATGTGTTTTTGTTTGTTTCTTTGGCCTTTGTCACTCCTGACGTTCGTTACACCTAGTGTTTGTACTGCGTTTGTGAAAAACTATAAAAAAAAAACTATAAAAAAAAGACTCCCTCTGTGTCCCGTGTTCCCTTCTCCTAGCCCTAGTTGTCCTGTCCTCCCCAATCCCTCCTTCCCTTTCACTTTGTTGCGGTCCAACCCTAGACTGGATCGTAACAAAATTGGGGGCTCGTCCTTTCCTTCTTTCCCTTTCGTGCTTGTCTGGCGGATTTTTTTTGTGTGGGGGGGTGTTGTGGTAATTGCAGTAATCGTGATGGCCCAATTCGACCTTGTTGCGTTCACCCTTTACCCCACACTCGAACAATTTGATGTGTGCCGCAAGGATGATCTGCTACAGATAGCAGACTTCTTTAACATTTTGGTTCCCGCTGAGGCTTCCAAGCGGGTTGTTAAGCAAATTCTGCTCGATGAATTGGTTCAGCAAGGTATACTGCCTGAGTTGGGTGGATCCCCTAGTGTTGCTGCCACCCCGGTTCGGATGTCTGCTGTAGCGGAGGCCAGCAGCGACGATCCAGGGAGTGGACACCGCATGGATCTTGGAGATCCCCGCTCAACCAGGGAGGACCTACTGCTGACGATTAAGCTACGGGAGCTCGAGCTTGAGATTAAGAGACAGGAGTACCAGGCTCAGCTACTCCGTGTCCGGGCTATGGAGATGGAGGCTGAGAAGGAGCTGGAGTTACGTCGGATGAGCATGGGCGACCAAAAACCAATGCCTCTTCCGCGTAAGGTACCCACACCAGGTACACCTCCACCCGCAGCTCGCTCCGCCCGAGACCAGGCTGACGCCCAAGACGCTCCTAGACCCCGTCCCCGGTCTCCCTTGAGCTCGCCTGTCTCCCCGGAAATTGGTAGATCGAGCTTTGATGTGAGCCGACACATCGGTCTTGTTCCTGTGTTTCGGGAAAATGAGGTAGACGCCTACTTTTCCATTTTTGAGCGCATTGCTATGACATTGAACTGGCCCAAACACCTTTGGTCATTGTTACTGCAATGTAAGCTTGTGGGTAAGGCACAGGAGGTTTGTTCGGCTCTTGCGTTAGAGCAGAGCCTAGATTACGACATTGTGAAGGCTACTGTGCTTCGCGCTTATGAGTTAGTGCCGGAAGCTTATCGGCAGAACTTTCGAAAGCTTCCCAAATCCGCCAGCCAAACATACGTGGAGTTCGCACGCGAGAAAGCCGTCTTATTTGATAAGTGGTGCGGCGCTAGTGGTGTGTTTAACCACGACCAGCTTAAGGAACTGGTCCTGTTAGAAGAATTTAAGAACTGTGTTCCTGATCGAGTGGTAGTGTACTTGAATGAGCAAAAAGTCACTTCGCTAACTGAAGCTGCCACCCTCGCTGACGAGTTCGTTTTGACCCACAAAACGGTGTTTGCTCCGATTCCTTTGCCTCGTAAAACTCGTCCGATTGTAACCTCCCCTTCGCAAGCGTCTCCACCACCCGTGGAGAAACGCGAGTGCTTTTACTGCCACGAGGTGGGCCATATTATATCTGTTTGTCCTGTGTTAAAGCGCAAGGAAGCTCGTACAGCAGCTAGAAAAGTGAATGTTGCTGCCTGCCCCAACAGTTCTTCGCCCTCCTCCTCTCGTGTTGATGCTGCTTTCGAACCGTTTGTATTTACTGGTTCGGTTTCGCTCAGTGAGATGGATGCTCGGCACCCTGTGACTATCCTGCGGGATACGGGAGCCGCTCAGTCATTCTTGGTGGAAGGAGTTATTCCCCTATGTGACGAAACGTACTGTGGTAAGGATGTGTTAGTGCAGGGAATTGATTTGTGTGTGGCTGGAGTTCCCCTGCACACCGTTTATTTGTGTACTCCCGATTTCTCGGGATACGTGCGAGTAGCTGTCCAGCCCCAGTTACCTGTCCCAGGCATTACGTTTATTCTTGGGAATGACATAGCGGGGAAGAGAATCGTTCCTCTACCCGAAGTCGTTCTGGACCCTGTGCTGTGTGAAAATGATGTAGCGGTGGAACACCCGACGGTGTTTCCTGCGTGTGTGCTTACTCGTGCACAGCGGCGCCAGCTTGCCGACATTGACCTCGAGGACACGTTCATGTCCGTGCCAGTGTTGGATAAACCTTCGAAGGTTGAGTCTGTGACCCCGGATCCTAATCACTCTGTTCCCTCCCCTGAAGTTCCGTTCTGTTTGTTTTCTTATGTTTATTTTGTGGTTTTTGTTGTTTTTTGTTTGGGATATGTGTATTTTGGTGACCCGTGTGGGTTCACTCTTGTGTGGGGGGGTGTTACGTGCCGTAAGTTTCGGGTACGTGCCGTAAGTGTTACGTGCCGTAAGTTCACGAGGATGCCTGCAGGTCCTTCGGACGTCCTGCCCACTCGCCGATTGGTCGCCCGCCCCCTCGACTCCGCCCTCAGGACCTGACCCCGCCTCCCTTGCCCTCGGAGCCGTTTCCGGTTCACCGGCTGAAGAGTTCGCCGCTTCGTCCCTTCGTCTGCCCGCTACTTGCTTCTCGCCTGCTAGCTCGCTCTCTGTTCGCTTTTGCTTTGTTTGATTGATCGTGTATGACTGTTTTGCCCTTGACTTCCGATTCTCGCCTCGCCCTTATTTGTACTTTCGCCTTGGTTTCTGATTGCTTGATTGGTTTTGGACTTTCGCCTGTGTTTCGACTTCGCCTCTCGGTTTTCCCTTTTGATACCTTTGCCTCGGCTTGGTGTTTCGTGTTTCACTAGGTGTGTAGGGAGTGTCTGCCTTTTTGTTTATTCGTTAACGTGGGGATTATTGTTTGTTTGGTCAGGGAGATAGATTTAGGCATTGTTGTTTCGTTTCACCATTTTTCTTTGTGTTCACTTAGATAGCTCAGCTTGGGTTACTCGGTAGATGTGTTTTTGTTTGTTTCTTTGGCCTTTGTCACTCCTGACGTTCGTTACACCTAGTGTTTGTACTGCGTTTGTGAAAAACTATAAAAAAAAAACTATAAAAAAAAGACTCCCTCTGTGTCCCGTGTTCCCTTCTCCTAGCCCTAGTTGTCCTGTCCTCCCCAATCCCTCCTTCCCTTTCACTTTGTTGCGGTCCAACCCTAGACTGGATCGTAACAGTGAAACACATGAAAGCCAGGGGGAACAACAACAACCCACAGGTGACCATCTAGTGCTAAAGACTTGAGGATTCTACAGGGTTCATCAACCTGCTATGCCAACCAGTCAGTCAGAATTGAGAAAGCACTCTGGATGGAGTGCAACACGTCTTCTATGAAAAACTAAGTCCAGTTGGTATTGCATAACCCTTTTTTAGGATAACCATGACCTGGATAACTGAGAATCTCCACAGACATCTGTCATAAATTAAGTTTTTTTTGGGGTGCATTTTGCACCCCCGAAGAAAGTATGCCAGCGATAATTGACGTCAACACTTTTTCTATCATTTTCTGCATGACCGTATGTAAAACTGGTGCACTTACAATGTCCTAGAGGATAACTGCTGTAATTTTAATAACAACATGGTAGTAGCCATAGAAATGGGCAGGGGGTGCAGAACGCACCCCAAGGAACCATTGAGGGTTAAACTGATCATTGAGGAGGGAAATAAGTCAAGCCTCACAGTGAAGCCATAAAACATACGGGGGTTAAATGTATTACACTTTTTTCCAATCATTTTGACGCGTGTCTCAATACCATGTCCACTTTTTACCTTGTCCACTTAACACATGCACCATAAAATTGGACTATGTGAGCTAAACTATGTATGCTTTTGCATTGCTTTGACACAATATGCATTCAATCACCACTTCCCCCAAATTTCATGAATACTTCTCTCAGTCAGTGTTTGCCACCAGCAAAACTTTGTACAACTACAGCACTTTACAATGCTTGAAGCTGGAAAGCTGAATGAAAACACATACCTGCCTATAATTTCAGCTAAGCACCTATCTAGTAATTTGTGAGGTTAGTGCCAATTTGCCATATGTGCAAATCTTTGGATTGGCATTTTCCATTGCCATTTTTCTTTAGCTAGTGAAAAATGGATGCAGTAAGAGGCAGAGGAAGAGCAAGAAGACACAAACGGAGAGGAAGAGGAAGAATCTTGGCTACTGATGAAATCAGAGCCACAGTATTTGACCATGTTGGAAATCATGGTCTGTCCCTGAGGAAAGTGGGTCTAAGAGTTCCACTCCACCTGCCTAGATCCACAGAGGCATCAATTGTCAGGATTTTCAGGCAAAGCAACAGGTACTATACACTATGTAGAGCATTCTGACTGAAGGCATTTGATTGGTGTATATATTACTGTAGTGGTGTGATTTGAGGGAAGTCTCCAGGAAAAAACTGATGCATCGATGCACGTTTGTCTTTACTGTAACCCACTACTGTAGGATTTAGCATTTACCTCCCACAGGAGGGAGAGGAAGAATTTACTGGTATCTGTGATTGTGTGGGACAATGTGGCCTTTCATCATTCCCGCCAAGTCACAGAGTGGTTTATAGCCCATCCCTGGATGATGTCATTATTCTTGCCACCATACTCTCCATTCCTCAACCCGACTGAAGGATTTTTTTCTGCATGGGGATGGAAGGTATATGACCATCGCCCACATGATCAGATGTCGCTTTTAGATGCAATGGCTGCTGGGTGTGTGGACATCCATGTGGAGGACATCCAGAGCTGGATAAGACACTCAAAGAGATTTTTTCCTTGGTGTATTGCAAGAGAAAATATTCAGTGTGATGTCGATGAAAATTTATGGCCAAATGCAAGGGACCAAATGGATTAGTCCAGGACAACAGTATACTTAACTGTATACAGTCAAACTTTGCTATTTGGCTATGTTTGTTTTGTTTTTTTCTGTATTGAATGTAATGTACTTTCAGTAGGTGGCTGTAATGTATTTTTCTTTTCCAGTGTATTGCGCAGCTGAATTTATTTACTGTATTATTTGTTTGTATTACAATGTTTACTGTAAGAAATGGCATACGTTTTTCTTTTACTTTGCAATAAACGTGTGAAAATATAGGATACAACAACACATCATATATATGCATTTTGCAGCGCTTCAAGTTGTTTGTGTTTTTTCATGCATTGTTCTTTGTGTGACAAAGTCATCTTGTGAGAGAGTGCGTGTGCTATAGGTTTGGCAGCGTGTGTCACTTTTGGGTGAAGTGTGAAGTGTTCTGGTGGTTTTAGTGCATATTGCACCGAAAGTTAACTGATATGCTCAGGTGCATGTTTGTAAAGTTCACAGTGTGAAGTGTTTTGAAAAAGTGGACATGGTATTGAGACAAGTGTGAAAATGATTGGAAAACACTATAATATTGACTTATGTAGTTGAATTTTGTTTATCCACTAGAGGGCAGTCACACACTGGAGATTCCCTAATTAAGATGATAAGATAAGATAAGATAAGATAAGATAAGATAAGATAAGATAAGATAAGATAAGATAAGATAAGATACTCCTTTATTAGTCCCACAAGTGGGAAATTTGCATTGTCACGGGAGAAAGTGGACAGTACAAGAATATCCATCCGCTTATCCGAGGTCGGGTCGCGGGGGCAGCAGTCTCAGCAGGGAAACCCAGACTTCCCTCTCCCCGGCCACTTCATCCAGATCCTCTGGGGGAATCCCGAGGCGTTCCCAGGCCAGCCGAGAGACATAGTCCCTCCAGCATGTCCTGGGTCTTCCCCGGGGCCTCCTCCCAGTGGGACATGCCCGGAACACCTCCAGGGAGGCGTCCAGGAGGCATCCTGACCAGATGGCTCCTCTCGATGCGGAGGAGTAGCGACTCTACTCTGAGTCTCTCCCGAATGACCGAGCTCCTCACCCTATCTCTAAGGGAGAGCTCAGCCACCCTGCGGAGGAAACTCATTTTGGCCGCTTGCACTCGCGATCTCGTTCTTTCGGTCACTACCCACAGCTCGTGACCATAGGTGAGGGTAGGAACGTAGATCGACTGGTAAATCGAGAGCTTCGCCTTTTGGCTCAGCTCCTTCTTTACCTTGACAGACCGATGCAGCGCCCGCATCACTGTGGACACCGCACCGATCCGCCTGTAGATCTCCCGCTCCATCGTCCCCCCACTCGTGAACAAGACCCCGAGATACTTAAACTCCTCCACTTGGGGAAGGACCCCATCCCCGACCCAGAGAGAGCATTCTACCCTTTTCCGGCTGAGGACCATGGTCTCGGATTTGGAGGTGCTGATTCTCATCCCAACCGCTTCACACTTGGCTGCGAACTGTCGCAGCGAGAGCTGAAGGTCACGGTCCGATGAGGCCAACAGGACCTCATCATCTGCAAAAGGCAGAGACCTAATCCTGAGGTCACCAAGCCGGACACCCTCAACGCCCTGGCTGGGTGTGATACAGTAACTCAGGCCCCTACTTTCCCTCAGCTCTCTGCCTTTCAGTCAGCCATTCGCTGTGCTCATAGGCTGTACGGCCGTCAGAAAACTCTTCACGTCCCCCTCCTATTATCATGCACTTTGACTTTTCTGACTTTTTGTAGGAGAATCTCTTTTTTTACCAATATTTTAGTGCTAAAACAGCTGCAGATAGGAAAGCGATGAATGCCCCGATCAGGGCATTGAAGGAGTTGAGGCTTACACAAGTTTTATATGATACTCCTGAGGATGTGAATATTACCATGGATGACTTCCAGTATCTTGGAACTCTCCCTATTTAACGCCATTGAACTGCACCGAGTTCGCCGGCCAATTCCTGCAGGTCACCATGATCGCTATGGCTGCTGTGCAATGTGCTTCCCTGTAGCAGCTTTGATTGCTTTGTTTGCCCATCCAGGAGTTGCTGTCTCCACCCCAGTTATTAATCACAAAATTGCATGACTGTTACATTGTTGCTGTTGTTTAATTAAATGTCCAACCTGCCCCTCAAATTTTCACTCTCGATTCTGGGGCTGATGCTCACCACAGGTTCTGCTGTATCCTGTCTGAGTTGGGGGAAGTAAGATCTGTTTGGCTGCTGCTTATGCCCCCACCCCCACAAAGCTCATTCTTCCTGGACCTATCTAGCCATATCCTTAAACTCCATGATTATGAGCTCATTACAGGAACAGATGCCAAAGTTGTCCATGACCCAGTCCTGGATAAATCCGCTTCTCTCTTAGGTAGTCAGGTATCCCCTCTAGTCACTCAAATACTTTATTATTTGCAACAACAAACTGCAGGTGTTGCTAAGTTGGAGTCTTGATTGGGTTTTTTTGAAGATCCAGAAGAACCACATGATTTGAATTCTCTCCTTGTCGAAGGAGATGGTGAGCCAACCACTGAGAACCACTTCTTAAGAAGAAGTGCTCTTACCACGACCCCGGTCTGGTAGGACAGAAGATGCACCCAGACTGTTCTGAAAAAAAAAGATCTCTTGTTTAAAAGGAAAATTTGACCATTTCAGACAAGGACTAATTGATTGAATGTATTGGTGTTTCATCTGTTCACATTTTATTTTACAATGCAGGTTTAAAATAGTTAATCTAAATCACATATTACCCACTTTAATCCTTTCTATACCCACCTCTGTAGACTTCACAGAGCATCACTGCCAACAAAATAAGAGGGTTACAGTTAAAGTAGGTGAAAAAATTGAATGTAAAATTTGACAATCCAGGTTTTCAGCACCATGGACAGCAGCCTACTGTTGCTTAAAGGGCATTATTTTGCTCACTTTCAGTTTATAATATTATATTTATGATCTACTAGAATAGAGTATGCATGCTTCAGTGTTCGAAAAGAACATATTGTTTTCTCATGATGCACATCTCTATTCACCCTCTGTCTAATCCCTCCCCCAACGAGTCCATTGTGGTTTGATTGGTCGGTTTACACTTCATTCCCCAGTTTTTCAGTCTGCAGACAGATCCTTGCAGGTAGACAGACAATTGGTGTTAGTTTTGCGGTTTGTGAATTTATTTACAGTAATAGTGGTCATATGCTAATTATATTAACAGGATTAATAAGCCTGTATATTTAATCAGAATTCCCTAAGACCCGTGCTTTGTATTGGCCCCTCCCATTTTGACAACAACAAACTACATGTCACTGCAGGGCTTTAGAGAATAACTACTCCAATAATTGCGTAGTGATATTCATGAAGAACATGTCATCGACTACGCCCACTAATCACGGCAGCCTTAATACATATATCAATAAAAGTTTTAATACGTATTGTCTCTGTTTACGTGATAACGAAGACCTAAATATATATTTGTTTTAAATATGTGACTCATGTTAGAGAAAATATAAGTAAACCATGAGGACAGAAAAGTCACTGAATAACAGGAATGACCGACATATAGTGCCAAACAGACAAGGTGCAAAGACTGTACACATAGTACAAACAAAGTAAACGTAGTGCACTATGTATGGTGAGTTGTAAATTTGTTTGCACTTTGCAGCTTACCTTGCGTTGACTCTTTGTAGTACGGTCCCCACGACGGTAGTGAAAATATAAGGGGCTGGTTATCAGGGGGCATGGATTTTGTGGCAGTTTCTACATTGGCGTTGCTGGTGGAGGGAGCTGCATTTGTGGTTTGTATTCTGCAATGGCTTGAATGTCCTGTGTATTAAGGCAAACTCGTGGGCGATTACATCGTCCACACAGCATAGAATTAATAAGAGTTGTTCACTGTCCTCCTGTTACTGTAAAATTCTGGGAAGTTGTGATTGTTCAACTCCACTGTGCACAGTTAGGAGCAACTCCAACTCCACCTAGCAGACATACGTACGAGGTGATTGAGGTATGGAATGATTCTGTCCCTGTATGGACTAATCATCCCCAAATTCTATTGCGTCCATGATTCACCCATATCATTGTGCTAAGGTTGAGCAGCACAACATGTTTTTCCAAGCCTCAGATCACAAGACCAGCAGATAGTGAGGATAGCTGAGAAGATCATTAGAGTCTCTCTCCCATCCATCATGCACATTCACATCACACATTCCATCCGCAAAGCCACCAACATTGTGGATGACCCCACCCACCCCTCACATTATCTTTTCACCCTCCTAGCATCTGGAAAAGCATTCAGGCCTTCACACCCAGACTCAGAAACATGGCGTCAGACTACTGAACTCTCAGGAACTGATCTGATACCACACACACAACACACACACACACACACACACACACACACACACACACACATAGGGTTATAATTATATCTTCGTGGGGACTCTCCATTCATTTCTATGAGGAAAACTGTAATCCAACATGACAACCTTAACCCCTACCCAGCCCTAACGTTAACCATAAGTAACCAAACCAAATACAAGACTTCTGGCATCTTTAGTTTTTTATTAGTATTGACAGATCTTTGTGGGGACCTGAAAAACACCCCCAAAGCATCAAAATAACAGGTTTTTATCACATTGCGGGGGACATTTGGTCCCCACCATGTAATATAAACCTAATCCACACACACAAACAGACACACACACACGTGTGCGCGCACACACACACACAGATTAGGTATCTGAGTCTTTGTGGGGATTCTCCATTCATTTGTATGGGCATAACCCCAATCCTAATTATGGCAACCTTAATCCAAAATCCCTGCAGTAGTAAGCAAGAAGTAACAGTAAGTAACCAAACAAAATACAAGACTTTTGGAATTATTATTCCTTTGATTGCATTAACAGAATTTTATAAAACTGAGTCAGTTTTTTCTTTTGGGGACCAAAAACATGGCCCTACAAAGTCAAAATAACATGTTTTTATAACACTGTGGGGACATTTGGTCCCCACAACATAATATATACATGACCACCCACCCAAACACACATAGACACAAACATACACAGACTGGCTTACGTATATCCTCTATAGATTCCTGAATGAAATATCTGCAAAGCAGTTATGGCATGGCGTTAGGTTTGAACATGCAGTTTTTAAGGACACTGCACTAATTTTAAACGAAACACTGCACTAATTCTAAAATGATTTTATATGAACGTTATTTAACATAAAATAAAATAGAAATCAAACCAAAATTTAGTCTATCAAAAAACTTGTATATTACATATCTTCGAAATTAAAAACACCAGGATACAGAATTTGAATAACAAGAACTATAGTCTTCTTTCTCAAAAGCGTGAACAGCTATCTGAAGACCTACTAGTTCCTGAATTGTAGATGTTGCCTATGAAATTCGCTGAGAGTTGACGTCGCCCTACCAACGTCGCTAAAATGCTAATTGCGTCAACAAGCTATGGAAATACAGCGGTGGTACACCCCCAATACAGCGGTATTACGCATTACCGTAATGCTGCCTAGCAAAAACATAATGTCATAAAAAAAATTACAGACAGACATTATAGACAGAGCTGCGTGGTTTCCTATTGACAAGTAGATACATGATTCGGGGGCTTGAAAGGCGGCTAGATATCCAATCACGCCCAGCTACAGTATGCACAAACTAAAGATACTACTCCTGATTGGACCAGCTACAAATTCGTCCCTCCCTGACAATAAATTCTTTGTTTTCATTCGTTGAAAATAATGACAATACATATCTTCATACTTTTCGACCAATTAAAAATCTCGGTGGTTTCAATAGTTCTAACAAAATAATTGCAGGTTGAACAAAAACTTTCTGACAGAGAGATGGCGCAGAGGTGAGCAGCATCTCTTCGTATGTTTCTTGCTATTTCTTCAGATTATGTTTTGTTAGCATACTTAATTCTATATTTATTTTTATGTTCTGATTGTCACGTTCGGCAACGGAGGCGAGCCGGGAAGCAGGCGACAGCAGCCAGGAAGTCAGGTAACGGGGTTTAATTGGCAAATGACAAGCACGCAGAGACATCCACGGACAATACAATGCCGAATCTGGCATACATGGGGAGACGCGGTCTAATATACACAGGACTAATCAAATGAAACAGGACACAGATGATCACAAACAGGAATGAACACAAGGTAATGAGGGGGCGTGGCACACATCGGGATCGGACGGAGCGGATCGTGACACTGATATAGTACATGCAAATTTTGCGGCACAATTGAAATATATTTATAATTAGTTGTTTAAACTGTAGATGCTGTGGCCATTATTCTAAATATGGTTGTTTATATTTAAATGGTAAGAGAAAATATTTGTGTTAAACTTAAAAACAATAAGACAATAACAATAAGACAATATATAAGTTCTCCTAGTGGTGTCCCGTCTTGCCCCCAGAGTGCCCTGTGCTGGTGTTGCCCCTGCCTACCCTGGTCTGTCTCGTCCCCTAATGGTGTTCGGTCTCTGCGCCCTTGTCCCGCAGCAGTGCCCATCTGGTGTCTTGCCCTGCCCTCTTCCACTGTGTCTCCCATCTTAGTGTACGTATAGCCTGCTGTCTTCCCCGCTGTCCCATCTGCTCCCTCACATGCCCTGTAAAAAGTGTCCTTCAGTCCTGCGATCCTCAGTCCAGTCATTGATGTTGCTGCCTGCATGTGCTCCCCAGTGTGTCCTGTGTCTAGTGTTCTTGCCTGATCCTCCCTACCCTGTTTGGACCCCTTGTGGTCTGTTTCCTTCGCCCTTCCTGTAGTGTAGTTTTCTTTAATAAAGCCCCTTTTGGTTTTCCTCCATCCCTGTCTTCGCCTCTGTCCTTGCCCTCGACGTGACACCATTACAGTGTGACCAGGTAAATGCTGCTAGCTGGACACCACACTACTGTAAATGCTACTGAAGGCTTACCTCAGTTTATCATTATTCCCTTCGTCTTGAAAGAGAACAGCAGCAAAAAGTGGGAAAATGATTTAAAAAATAAAGAACACTGTTCTGTTAGTAAGCTTCTTAAGGTAAAGTCATTTTAAATAATTAGAATAACTGATACTTTATTAATACCTGTGGAGAAATTGTCTTTACGCCTCCCTCAACTTGCTCTTTATAGAGTAATGTCTCCTAAGTAGACATTAGTTTTAAATGGCTTCAGTACAAAGGAGACCATCCCTCTGGATTGTACCAAAGTCTACTCTGCAGTACGCCACTTTTTAAAACCCTCCGTTTAACCCATATATCATAGAAAAACTGACATTAATACCAGTGGCTATAGGTATATTTGGTGCTTTCAGATGTCTGTGAATTCTTTTAATGTTTTCCCGGTGTCTGTAGAAATCGCTGAAGTGCTTCATGTCATACCTTTCAATGTGAATGAACCGAGTCATTATGCGTTGGTGAGAGCTGGCTAGGTATATGTTATACTCCACTAGGCCCACTTTTCTTCATAACTGTCATTCAGCAATATTCATTTCTTTCCTTATATTTAATGCCTCTGCTGTGCTGGGAGTCAGCTTCCATTGGGATCCATGCTCTGGATCAATATTCCGTTAACCTGAACTGTTCAACAGACTGCAGACCACATTCTGCAATTTCATCTGTCTGACCACTAACAGGAAGTATAAAAGACAAGCACACCCTCAGAATGGATTCATATGTGGCCTTCCCAGTATGCACCTCTGTCAGCAGGTCAATGACAGATCTAAACCAATTTTGCCTGAGCTACGGAGCCCCTGCATCTCTGGACAGACCTAATCCATCTCTGGTCCAGTTGACACCCATAGGCACTGCTCAGGCTGAAGTTGACAGCCGCAGGCAGAATCCGTTGTGCGTGTTTCTCCTGACCGTTTGACCCCAGATGCCCCCCAGGGAGTACTATGTGGTCCTACCTTTTCACCACCAGAGTTGCCCTCAGTTGAGAACTGATCTCCATGATGTCTCACTAAACTTGAGGCCTGATTGGTGGAATCCCAGCTGGTAGGACGAACGCTGAGGAGGGACGTACATAAGTTATTGTGTTGCTATAGAAGAGGAAAGATCTTAGTTTTGCTATCTGTTGTTGCATGGCTTGGATACAAACAATACTGATTAGCAGGGATTAAAATAGGAATAGGAGACATTTAAGATCTACCCTGAAGGTTTTTCAAACCAGTCATTTAGATCAGGAAATTCATATACATAATAGCCAGCTGAAACTTTATAAAACTTCTGTCAGAACAAATAAATACATTTTTAATCTGAAAAATAATAAATAAAAATGGGAGGATGGTGCTAAAGGGGTCTAGTTTCAATCTTCCAGCCTGTCAGCTTAACATTTATAGAAAGTGCCAGACAGTAAATCACCTTTGCCAAGTGAATGAAAGAAGCTTGACCTCGTTGGATGATGGACTAAGAGCAGTGCTAAACACCGCTCACGCCCTGACTCCCCCCACCTGTCCCAAAGCAGGATGCATGGGTTAGTGCGGGGAAGCATTGGTGAATGCTGGTGAAGGTGCCGCTATTGCAACTTCAGACAAAGGCACCAGGACTTCGAGCCTCAGTGCCGAGTCTCTGAGAGCTCATCAAAACACTGACGGGCCAAGCAGCCCAGCAAATGGAATGTTGTCTTTCCCAGGAATGGATGCCAGAGGGCTCCAAAAATCTGCTGTGAGCCATAGACTGTGAGTGTCTGTGCCTTTGTTTGTGTACAGAGTGAAGGTGCCACTCACAGCCGGTTTTCCCACCATGCTGCTGGGATGGAGAGCTGCTCATGCGGAGACTGCTGGTCCAGCAGAAACCTGTGGCACGCCAGCAACACTGAATATGGTGTTGGGTCCAGCACTGGCGATGCATTGTTTGACCCTGTCGACCCTGTGTTTCACTCTCCCAGAACACCCTAAGGCGTGATGGTAATGGAGCCCCTGTGCCAGAAATTGAGGGCTGATTCTATGCATGAGTCGTCTGCATGCAGTCCCAGCATGCTCTGGGCTGGAGACACGTGTGGAGCCGCTGAGCTGCAGTGTGCTTGGGTAACACTGCCTTCAGTGACTCACAGAGCCGTGCTGTGTTGCTTTGGAAGGCTTCTCTTCTTCCACACAGGAACTCACAATAGCAGAGCCCGAAATGACAGCCCTCCACAGGAACACACAGTGCTGTGTGCATATCCCTGGTGGGTGTGCACATCAATCTCACTGATTATACCCAGTGACTGACTGCTCCTGTTCTGTCCAAAACACGCCTCTTGGGTCTCATGTTCTCAGCATTCCCTGGAAGAGCGGTCCCCTGGCTGAGTGCTGTAGAGGGAGTCTGTGATCTGGCTAGGATCTACGTCCATGTGGACAGATGTATCGTAGACAACCAGAGTTCCTCCCTGGCTGTTCTCTCATTATCCAGGTAAATATTTCATTATCCAGGTAAAATTATCGAACCCTTTCAAAACTGTTTTGCTCCTTAAGCAAATTAATTGAGTTGATTTTGTTGAAAAAGGAGGAAATTAATTCATTTAGGCAGACTCTCAAACATGCCTGTCGGTATGTCGAGCCCACACTCACTGAACACCAGGGGGCAGTGCCCACACCCACAATGGCACCTGGGATTTTTTTGCCACATGTACTGATGATAGTGTCACATGAAGAGCATGGTTGATCGATCTCTGATGAGATGATGAGTGTTCACTGGTCCAGTACGTTTCCTCGCATACCGACTTCCCCAGAATATATGGTTCTGATGTGTTTTGGGTCACCGATGCCCTCAGTTTGGTGCTGATAGATGAAGGTTTGGGTCCGTTAGGTAGCTAGTGCCACGGCGCACACCTGTGGCTGAGCGTGCCGGCTCTTGTAGGCCTGGCAGTGGGCCCATCCAGATCGGGCTCCCGGCTGTTCCAGCTTGTGAGGAGGACAAGCAAACCCTGGGCCCACTGGCCCTCAGGAGCCTGTCAGAGCGCATGTTAAATTAGCCATTTGTTTTTGCTCACAGGGAGGTCTGCACACAACACTGATGTGGAACGAGGCCTGGCCTGCCTGTGGTTCAGCAAGGACCCACTCCATGCATACTAGCTGTAACAGGTCTTTTACCGTCACACACGCTGCCGGCGGGCAGGACAGCAGGACACAGAGAACGGCTGTCAGAGGCCCCACATCACTCAGATCTCCCTCATACAGAAGGCCGAGTGCGAGTGGCCCCCGCCACCCTCGTCGGGCCCAGCCCAGCCTGGCTGAGCTGCAGTAAGAGCGGAGTGCTTGAAGGCCATAGATCCCAACTGGAGCACAGAGATCCTGTTTGAAGAGTGGATCCCCTCAATATCTCTGTGTCACTGTTAATTTAAGTGCATCTCTCAACCTGTGTCTGTCACTCTAAGTGTATCTCCCAGCCAGAATCCATCAATCAAGTGCATCTCTCAACCTGTGTCTGTCACTCTAAGTGTATCTCCCAGCCAGAATCCTTCAATCAAGTGCATCTCTCAACCTGTTTTCTGTCAGTCTAAGTGTATCTCCCAGCCAGAGTCCATCAATCAAGTGCATCTCTCAACCTGTGTCTGTCAGTCTAAGTGTATCTCCCAGCCAGAATCCATCAATCAAGTGCATCTCTCAACCTGTGTCTGTCAGTCTAAGTGTATCTCCCAGCCAGAATCCATCAATCAAGTGCATCTCTCAACCTGTGTCTGTCAGTCTAAGTGTATCTCCCAGCCAGAATCCATCAATCAAGTGCATCTCTCAACCTGTGTCTGTCGGTCTAAGTGTATCTCCCAGCCAGAATCCATCAATCAAGTACATCTCTCAACCTGTGTCTGTCGGTCTAAGTGTATCTCCCAGCCTGTATCTATAAGTCTATCTCTAGAGTGTTTAACAGCAGCAACAGCTTGTTAGCTACTTTTCTTTATTTGTTTGACATTCTGATTATTTGGTTTTAAATTTCTTACAAATTACTTCCCAGGTACAAACTGATATTAAAATAATATAAAAATTCCAACAAACTGCCAGGCATCTGGCTTGAGACTGTAAGGATTGCAGTCCCTTAATGACAGGTGGGAACAGTTTCTGAAGCACGGTCCCCTTTAAAACCACTCTGGAGAATAAGGTCCCTTCACAGAGCCCTGCTGCACGACACTGAGCTGAGGACAAGCAGGCTAACATTTGAATTAGCATCCCTGCACGCATCTGCCTTCTGGAGTGAAACCCAAATCACCCCACTGTGCAGGTTCCAGGCTGTATTTGGTTCTTGTGTTCAGAAGCCTCTAATGTTACTGTGCTGTCGCTGTCACCGACAGTGATTCATTCTCTTGAATATCCATGTTTATTTAATGTGTGATCTGAAGCCTGTGATGTCATTGTGATGTTAGTGTCTCAGACAGTGATTCATTCTCTTAGTTGAATATCCTACTTTTTATAAAGTTTGTCTGTTCAGAATTCTGTGTCATTGAGTTGTTACTGTGCTGTCACAGTCCAAGACACCGCCTTGGTTCATAATCCTCCTGTTGAATGGAGGGTCCCCACAAAGATGTGAATACAAACATGTCACATATGCTGTCTTGGTTCACTCTACTACTGTTTATTTAGTTTATGTGTTCAGAAGCCTGTATCACTGGGCTGTCCTCTGTTAATTTCCTGTCACTGATCCGGACAGCATAACTTTAATGAATAAATCCATCATGCTCCAATGGGGCAGGAAAGCTGTATGTTTGCCGCTGTGAGATTTCTGTGTGTCTGCCCATGCTACCTGCATCCCACTCCACCCCCCCAGGCAGGTTGCTTTCTGTCCCCTGGCTTCCCATACCCCTGATCACCCTGGCAGAGATGTACTTCCACTTTGAATGAGACGATTGTCAACTAACCTCACAGGTCAACAGTTACAGGTCAGCAGGTGCCTTTGCTGAAATGTTAGTGTTGGCTCCGTGTCACACCATCCATATGGAACAGTTTGTTTGGTCACGTTTCCCCCATTATGACACCCTTTGGCCATCTGCTCCTGGTCACATGTTCTAATGAGCCATACATCAAACAGGTTTGTGGGGGAGGGGTGTTCAAGTGATTAAAGACAGGGAGGAGACAGACTGTCATGCATCTTCACGAGCCCCGCTTTGCTTCTGAAAATCAGGACTTGTTTCTGTACACTTGTTGCGTGTCCTAATTTTACCCACTACTGGCGGTGATTCCCATATATCAGCACTATATCTGCCTTTTCATAATCTGTAAACCTAGGTACTGTGATGTATATTCTGCCTGTTCATGGGGTAATCTCTAATCTAATCTAATCTAATCTAATCTAATGTGTATTCTACCTCTACATGGGATAATCTCTAATCCCAGTAAGCATTATATGTATTCTACCTCTACATGGGATAATCTCTAATCCCAGGATCTGTGATGTGTATTCTGATTGTTCCTGGGGTAATCCCACAACCAGCAGTGTATATTTCATCTGTTCATAGGATAATCAGAATCAGAACTTTACTGCCATTATGTACCAACATACCAGAATTGTTTGTGGTCCAATGCCAAACATGAAGTACATAATATTAAAGGAGAAACACTTCACAGAATACTATGTATAAAAATAGGAATTCAACAAAGCACACAAACATGTACAGAGGACCTCCACGATCATACAGATGATAGAATGAAAGAGATCTTATGACAACAATGAACATAGAAGAGGAGAATTATCCCTGGCTGAATGGACTGCATGTGAGTGACAGGGATACTGAAGTACTAGGTGAGTTTATTTATCCCTTCTGTTCCTCTTCTGATCAACATCCTTGTTTATTAAATCAGCATTCACGTAGTGCTATATTTACATCAAAGTGAAGTGCTGCTTTCTAAATTCCATTTTTAAAATGAATCCTGGGTCCAGATTATGGAGAAGTGCCTACTGGGAATTGCATTACAGAAATGATGGCAAAATCGTAATTTTATGACTTCTACTAATAGTGAATGGCTCGCAGTGTTAATCACTAGCAAATGCACCACACAAGCATTCTATGTTCTTTTAGCGCCCCTTGTGGTGAAAACTCCTGCTGATTAAAAGATGGTAACATTAGCTTTGGCTTGGTTCAGCAAGCAGGTAGGAGAACCCGTGTCTGTAAATAGCCTACAGTATGTGAGATGGACTTCCATTCCGTCTCAAGTGTCCCCATGCTTCTTGGAGTTCAGACACAGAGTAGGACACCTGAGTGAAGTGTTGTGGTTGTGATGGGCTCTGCTCTGGCAGGAGGTCATCTGAGCACGGGAAGGAAGAGCACAAAAGGACAGGGCTCTACAGTAGGCAGGTGGCCCAGTGCATACTGGGTGTATATAGCTGGGTCACCTTCCTTCAGTGTGGCCTGTGAATAAAATCCCTGAAAACTGAGCTTTACCTTCATTCAATGAGAAGCACCTCTTAAAATATATTTGTCTATAGTCCAAATGAAATGTTGAGAGGGGGGCTCCTTTAATGTAAAGTGTTATTACTGCTTGAGGAGCAGCACTGATGGCTTTAATCTTGGACGACCAATATACTCTTGCTTTTTATGCCATAAGCTTCTACTTGTTGCCATTCTCTACATGTCCTTCTGCTAGTGAGGTACACACACGGTCTAAAGGGCAGGTGCTCAAACAGGGCTGTGTGGTTCTCAGTGGATTTTGCATGAACTTCAGTTATTGAAAAGGGACAGATTATTTAAACATACTGCCAAAGGAAGGCACCATTTTATGAAATTTGAAATAAAAAACACACACACACATTTGTATTCATATCTTTGTGTGGACTTTCATGTCATTTCTACAGGAAAAGTTTTTTGATTGCAGTCATGGATTTTTATAAAACTTAGTTTCCCCTTGTGGGGACTGATAAAGTGGTCCGCACATTGTCAAAATAACAGGTTTTACATTACTATACAAACACAAACCGATGAATGCTTTAACAGCTATTTTCTGCAAGAGTTTCAGACTCATCTGTTTATTTTTATATACCCACTTAGTGTACAGTGAGGGATTGGGTGCAAGGTAAGAATAACTTGGGAAGCCACACCTGTTACCAAATCCTTCAATGTGGGCTAGTGCAGATATTTGGCAGCTACAACAAAAGCTGCATGTGAACAGAACAAGGCAGTGGTGTGAACAGATCTTTGACTCATGATGCAGTGCTCTGCTCACTCTTGGAACACACTCTTGCACACTTTGTAGTAAGCAGTACCCTAAAACACTCTTTGGGGTCATTTCGTACCTTAGAGGGGTTTAAAACTCCATTTAACCGTACTAAATAGCAACATATCATGGTGAAATCAGCAAAACTAAAAGTTATTCAGATTAATAATAATTGCATAATTGTCTGTTTAATCTGATATTATAATTATTGCGATACAGTCACATGACCTTTCACCACGTGCAGATTCATTTCATTCCATCACTCTGTCTGGGTACTTAACATTTTTGTTATGTTTTTTTAAACTTTGTTGATAAAATTTGATGAAATTTGGATGGCATCTGGCTTGTGTTAATATTTTGTTTATTTTTACTCTAAAATATAATAAACATTGTGGTATGAACTGTAGAGGGGAAAGTGTGGGCAAAGTATCTTGGTGTATTCTCGGGTAAGTAAAAGCATACAGTAAATCGCTGGCTTATTATTCATCATATATTATTGTATACATTTTTGCTATCTTAATATTGTCCTGTTACGTTAAGCCATTTATTCTGTGTTGTAATGTTAACATTACAGTGCTGTGCCTGTTTTCATTATTACGACTAATTTGGTTTGATTGCACATAAGTGAATGTTTTGTAGGTAAATTACACATCGATTTATTTGCTGTTGCATTATATTTATTCACTAGGTCAACCACTCCCAGCAAACTTGCGTTACTCCCACAAGAACCATGTTTCTTATCAAGAAAGTTGGAGAAGTTCACACTATACTATGTTTTACATATTTGTTTGCGCCTGGATGGTAGAGGCTGTTCATGCTGAATCCAATTAAACATTGAAATATAGTTTAGGATTATTTAGAGCGTGTTAATGCTGTGAGCAAGGAAGCATAGAACACAGAGGTGCAAGTTTTATTATGTATATATTTAAATACAAGTAAAAAACAAAAATCATTTAAGGGCTCAGGAGAGAGGCCGTCGCTTTGAGGAGGTGGGTCAGAAACCACAGGCACCATGTTTATATGGCTTCCAGGGTGAAGAGCTCTGAAAAGCAGAAATAAAAATGTCCTTGTTAGTGTGACACATAAAGAAATACGACATCCTTCAATATGCTGATCCCCTTCCTCATCATTTTTTCCTCCTCTAGTCACTATCAATGGGAATTCCATTGATCCCTTCCTCTTTTTTGAGTGGACCTCCTCACTCTCCATCTCTGTCTGTTCTCCTATTTTACACCTCTTCTTCTCCTCTCTCCTTTGCCTAGGCTCCATGCTCCTCATCCTTCCATTCATGTTCTCGTTTTCTTTCACACTTCCTTCCTCTGCCTTGTCTTTCTTCTCTTTCTCTCTCATGGCAACAATCTCTTCTGTACACTTACTCAAAAACCCCTTGATTTCCATTTCCAGCTCAGAAGCTGAATTTTCTAAATCTTCTAATTCATGCAATATAAAATCCACCATCTCCCTCAGTTTCTCCTCTCGTCTTTCCTCCAAGAAATCAATGCACGTTTTCACATCCATTATGAATCTGAGGGTACAAGACAAGCAGCCGTTTATGACCTGTCTTAAACCGAAGACTCTCCCAATTAGGCTCCCTCACAAATGAGTGTGCAAACTGCAAACATGCAGAGTGGAGGTATGAAGCCATCCAGTGAGCCAATACACCTTTCATATGCCATTCATATTTTGCATATTAATTACGCACAATATATACAGTTAGTGAAGCGTAGTATATTTAAGTAATATTCAAAAAATTATTGACCATATTAATCTGCTTCTCTAAAAGAATTACTTCTCAAGCTGGACTGTACTCACCGTTTCGGATCAAACTGAAGTATTCTTCACACTTGATAGTGAAAAGAATATTATAAAATACTATTTCACTAATTTTGAAAAACTTCAAAAACGCAGAAATATTTGAAAGTCTACTGAAGCCAAGTCCTATTCACAATCAGCGGTGGCCATAGGCCTGGCTTTTGATTTCCCGCAGCTTTGACACTGGGTTCTTGTTTAAAATCTCACTGATCTGATTTTCCGTAATGCTTTTTAAGAAAAGGGGGACTATAACGGTCTCATTTTAAAATGTCACAGCTCCAGAGTCGTGCCGATGATTCCTGTGATATATGGACCCCTGCAGACAGTTTTAGCTGCCCACAGCTTCCCACATTGTTCACCATTTGGAAGTTTTTGCTTCCTCAATTTTTCTGAATATTTTAAACCAGTAACTCTGTGAAAAAGTTGGGCTTAGACTCTCCTGAGAGTAGGTTGGCTTTCCAAGGCTATGCAGTCCCACACACACACACACACACACACAGTCATGTAATCATATGTTTTTGGGCACTGCTCATTCATTTTTATGGGAAAAATGCTAAATAAGTAACCAAGCAAAATACTACAGTTGTTGAATTTTTTTTTTCTCATTGGAGTCATAGATTTTTATTAAATTGAGTTTTTCCTGATGGGGACCAGGAAATTGGTCCCCATAAGGGAAAAAAACAGGTAATCATCATGTTGTGGGGACATTGTGTCCCGATAAGGTAAGGTATACCTGCTCACACACACAAACACGCAGACACACACACACACATATTGGTGTACCTATCTAAATGGGGACCTTCCATTCATTTCTATGGGTGAAAAAAGACTCTAATCCTATTGACGGGACACATAACCCCCACCCAGCTCTAACCTTAACCAAAAGTAAGTTTCGAGTTTTACCAAACTTTGGGGACATTTTGATCAACAAATGTGATCTGTGCAAAGCCAAACAGACACCGACACACACACACTGATCAACATTAAAAGCACTGGCAAGTGAATATGCAAAATATGTAAAAAATAAAGTAAATAAATAAATAAATAAATTGATTATCTCATAACAATGGCAGTACAATATGTATGTGTGTGTGTGTGTGTGTGTGTGTAAATCCCTCATCCTACTGCCTTGAATGAGAGGATTTTTGTCACTCTATCTGGTGTTTTTTTTTTTTATCATTCCAATTTTTTATGAGTATGTCAATTTATTCCTCATAATGTCGCATCATTGTTTGCTATTTCTGGTTTGATTAGTGCTTTTAAAAACACAAATTTCCACTTATGCTACTGTAATAAATGGAACTATTTGTTCAATTAATGTTTTCTAGGGTCCTAATTTAAAGTATCACACAGAATCAAGGACTAAATTTGAAGACACAGATGCAGCAGCCACAGATTTCCACATGTGCTCCGTCAACAACTTGAGATACTGCTGTTCCTACGGTAAGATGATGTTCTGTCTGCGAGGGAGCTTGGAGCAGCAAAAACAAGGACCGGCATCATTACCGCAAAGATCATTACCGGGCGCACACACGCCCACACACACAAGCCAATTTAGAGACACTAATTTACCTAAGTACACCTCTTTCAATCTTGGGAGTAAAACAGAGGATCCAGAGAAAATTCATATAACACTAGGAGAACATGCAAACCTCACACACAGAGCAAAAGTGATCTTTGACTCCCAGCCCCCAAAGGTGTGATGTAACTTATGTGTCCTGAGCCTCTGTGCCGTCCAGACCCGAAAAATCACCCAACCATCAGTTTGTTTGTACTGGGCAGAGTCACCTGGGGCTCGTGCCAAGCAGCACAGGGCACAAGGCTGGGGTACATCCTGGGCAGGATGCTAGTCCATCACAGGTCATATACACACACACTCATACACTATGGGAAATTGTAGATGCACCAATTAGCCTAAACAATGTCTGCAGGAAAACATTCATGCATACACCGAGCAGCAGGGGCATTGCTAGAGATTGTGGGCCCCATGAAGGCATATCATATTGGGCCCCCCAGTCCAGACCAATCCAGCTATTCTCCCAATTTTTTAGGCCGCCTGTCATTCAGGGGCCCTTGGAATCATTGTAACTTTCCCCTGCCATTACGGCACCCCTGCCAAGGAGTGATGAGATTCAAAGCCCCAAACCCATCGGTGACAGACAACAGGGCCACCAGCTAAGCCTCCATGACACCCTACTTTCAAGTCAATACATACTTAAAAGTGTTGAAGTTTAAATGACCATGTGATAATTTCAATTATATTATATTGGGGTCAAAATGATCCCATATTAGTTTCATCATATTAACACAATTCATGTTTAATTGAAGTTACTGAAAACTACCAGCATTAAAGGATGTCAAACAAGCTTTTAAGTAATAATGTGGATAGTATTGGTAGGATAAGGGAAAACACACACACGCACACAGGTATTATTTTTCTAAACACACAGGTATTTTTTTTTTAAATAATAATTTTATATTATTTTTTTAATCAATCAGCATACCCTATACTGGTATAAACAATGAAATGACAAATGCCTTATATGGAGGGCCCTCTGTGATGTCAACAGAACAGAATTCCGGAACTGGTCAGTGATGTCATCGAAGGAAGATTTTTCTATATAAGAAGCAATTGCACCTTCACATTTCATTCTTAGAGACTCTCTCAAAGGAAGCACTGGTGAAAGAGAATCTGAGCTATATCGTTTGCATAATTTCATTATGGGTTTAAGTTGCACAAAGGTGCAGGGCCCTAAACAAAAAAATGTTCAGGGCCCAAAAAAGAAAGGCACTATTCTCAGGTTCTGGAAGAAGCTGAGGAGGACTACGCCAAGAGATACAGACACTGCTACCATGGCTGAAGGCGGCATTGAGATGGCTAGTGATTGCCCTGCTGCCAAACAAGATGGTAACGTACAGCAGGAGAGCAGCCCACTTGACAAGGCTGGCTCAGACATGGCAATGGATGACAGAAAGCAGGAGAGCAGCCCTCTGGACGAGGCAGGCTCAGACATGGCAATGGATGACAGACAGCAGGAGAGCAGCCCTCTGGACGAGGCTGGCTCAGACCTGGAACTAGACGACGGACAGCAGGAGAGCAGCCCTCTGGACGAGGCTGGCTCAGACCTGGAACTAGACGACGGACAGCAGGAGAGCAGCCCTCTGGACGAGGCTGGCTCAGACCTGGAACTAGACGACGGACAGCAGGAGAGCAGCCCTCTGGACGAGGCTGGCTCAGACCTGGAACTAGACGACGGACAGCAGGAGAGCAGCCCTCTGGACGAGGCTGGCTCAGACCTGGAACTAGATGACGGACAGCAGGAGAGCAGCCCTCTGGACGAGGCTGGCTCAGACCTGGAACTAGATGATGGACAGCAGGAGAGCAGCCCTCTGGACGAGGCAGGCTCAGACATGGCAATGGATGACGGACAGCAGGAGAGCAGCCCTCTAGATGAGGCTGGCTCATGCTGGAAAAAGGTGACAGACAGCAGGAGAGCAGCCCTCTGGATGAGGCTGCCTCAGACATGGCAATGGATGACGGACAGCAGGAGAGCAGCCCTCAGGACGAGGCTGGCTCTGACATGGCAATGGATGACTGACAGCAGGAGAGTAGCCCTCTGGATGAGGCTGGCTCATGCTGGACAAACTGTTTTCCAGCAAGCTCACAGAATATATATTTTTTCATAATCATTTTTATATTTGTTTTGAAGAATAAAATATAGTTATTAAGGAACTGTGTGTGGTTTATCTGTTAAACTGACCACTGAACTTTAACATAAACAGAGGAAACATCACATAATGCTATAATCACAAATAACACAAATGCTTCGTCATGAAGCCCTGGGTTTCATCACAAGCGACGCTCTCTGTGAGCGAGTGGAGTCTTTGGCTATGTAGCCGTTCGTGATGGTGTCTGTATCTCATGGCCTGCTGTTCCCTTGCACGCTGCTCTTCCAGTGTAGGTATTGAGGCACTGAGGTTGTCTGTCAGGTGGATGAGGTGAGTAGAGTTGCACCACCTCTTCCAGTAGCTGCTCCAGGACCCTCCCAGGTAGAGCTCAGCCTGACAAATGGTCAGTGTTAGGGTGTACTCACATTTGGCCCGGTTGCCTTATATCATGCCTGAGCATGATTGTTCCCCCCTCCACACTCCCCAACTCGCCTGTGCCCACATTGCGCTTAACGTTCCAGGTCTGAGCATGCTTTCATCATCACTGTGCAATGTTTTGTTTTGAAAAAAATGAAGGAAGAAAAGTGCTATTGCACAGCACAATGGAGCTCATGATTACTGTCCTAATTTTATGGCTGATTTGGAGTCATTTTGGGCACGCAGACACATGGCCATCATATAGAGCCATGCTAGTATGCCACACAGGCATTTTTATTTATTCGTGCTACACATATAAGAAGATAGACCCATATTTTACCAAATATTTTTTTTTTTTTGAGTTTTTGTGAGTTGCATCAAGTTTTTCCTGGATACTCTTGTCAGCCCAAATTTCCAGCAAACACTGTCCCTCTGCTGTATAGCAAAGTCACTCATTGTCACCATGTCTGTTAAATATTTGTTGCTGCCCAATCTGTACTCATCCCTTTTTTCCACAATGCAGTTTTGAGGGGAATAAAAGAAAATTTGGAAGAGATTATGGCTGAGGTGGGAGGGGTCGGCATGATCTCGCCAGGTCGCCTTTTTGTTCTTGGGGCAGATAGTGAATCACTGAGGTTGAGGCTGCAGCCAATGAGCTTCTCTGCTGCTTGGACGATGCCCTGCAGCCTCCGGATGTCTTATATAAAATATTTAATATTAATTGTTGTGTCTATCATTAGGAGAACAGCGATACTGAATGGGCAGTCTTAAGTTCACCACTACATTTTAACACCACGTTCCAGATCTACAATAACATAACCTGAATGTACAGTATTATTTTACAAACGACCATTTCAACAGGGTGGCGCGGTGGTTAGTGCTGCTGCCTCACAGCGAGAAGGTCCTGGGTCTGGTCCTGGGTCCTATCTGTGTAGAGTTTGCACGCTGTTCGTGTGAGTTTTCACTGGGGGCTCCAGTTTCCTCCCACGGTCCAAAAATGTGCAGGATAGGTTGATTGATTAGTCTAAACTGGCCCTGTAGTTGTGTGTGCGTGTGCCCTGAGGTGTGTTGGCAACTGCCCAGGGTTGGTCCCTGTCTGTGCCCATTGTTCCTGGGATAGACTCCCTGTGACCTTGGTTGGGATAAAGTAGTTTCAGAAGATGGATGGATGGACAACCATTCTGTTGAATGTATTTCATTATTCTAATTTCAGTTCCAATAATGACTTTACCTTAAGAAGAACAGTGTTCTTTACTTTTTAATCATTTTCCCACTTTTTGCTGCTGTTCTCAAGACGATGACAATAATGATAAACTGAGGTAAGCCTTCAGCAGCATTTACAATAGTATGGTGTCCAGCTAGCAGCATTTACCTGGTCACACTGTAATGGTGTCACGTCGAGGGCAAGGACAGAGGCTAAGACAGGCATGGAGGAAAAGCAAAAGGGGCTTTATTAAAGAAAACTACACTACAGGAAGGGCAAAGGAAACAGACCACAAGGGGTCCAAACAGGGTAGGGAGGATCAGGCAAGAACACTAGACACAGGACACACTGGGGAGCACATGCAGGCAGCAACATCAATGACTGGACTGAGGATCGCAGGACTGAAGGACACTTTTTACAGGACATGTGAGGGAGCAGATGGGACAGCGGGGAAGACAGCAGGCTATACGTACACTAAGATGGGAGACACAGTGGAAGAGGGCAGGACAAGACACCAGATGGGCACTGCTGCGGGACAAGGGCGCAGAGACCGAACACCATTAGGGGACGAGACAGACCAGGATAGGCAGGGGCAACACCAGCACAGGGCACTCTGGGGGCAAGATGGGACACCACTAGGAGAACTGGGGACAGACTAGGGACAACCAGGATGATAGAACGTACATCACACAGCAGGACAGGTCCACAGACGAGTGATAACACGGGACAAGAAACATTTCGTGTGGATTACAGGAGCCGGGGAAGACGAGAACGGCCGTTAACGGGGCCAGATAGAGGACACAAGCGGGGCAAAGGGCCATATGGACTGCTGACCCGACAGGACAAGACCACGCAGGAGTAAAGAAATGGATCACGATCGGGTAAGAGAGAACTAGGACCAGGACGAAAACACAACAGAACACCATAGAGACACACTGGGTACACAGCAGGGCAAACATGATGCTCAGACAGGGGCACCGCACTAACAGGAACCAAACACGGGCAAGAAACCAGAAAAGACAGGGAACGCAGGGCACAACTGACACACAGACTAACACAGGGTGGACAGCTGAAGAACAGACAGACAAGGGAGAACCATGGGCCCAGGAGGAGTCAAGGTGGGACAGGGCACTGGGGCAGGAACTGAGGCAGGGTAAGCGAACAAACATGGGGGCGCTACAGGGTGAGCTGGAAATGGGCTTTGGGAGAACAAAGGTGGGACAGGACCTTGGGGCAAAAACTTATCTGAGGCAGGAGGGGACAGGACTGAGCTAGGGGGTCTGCTGGTCCCCAGAAAGCAGGGCGTTGACCCTGGGACACGAGCCCCTGCTGGGTCTCGGGAGGCCAGTAGGGCCAGATCGAGCCAAGGGGAAGGCAGGGTTGGGGCCGAGAGGCACTGTGGGCATCGCCAGGATGGTAAGGCAGTGGGGCGCTGTCGGGACCATAGGGCGGGGAGGGACACCGTCGGTACCACAAGCCTGGGACCTGAGGGTGAAGGGGAACCTGCAGGGCAAGGACATGGACGGGGGCAGGAACAGGAACCAGAGAAACCGGAGCGGTGGCCACGGATGGTGGCTTTTCCCAAGGACAGTGGGCTGGAAACGTCTTGGACCTGGAGTGAAGATAGAAACAGAGGAAGGGAAAAAGCAGAGGGTGTGGGGGGAACAAGACTGCAAGACAAGTTAAAGTTTATGGGAACACAGGTGACCTGTACAACATGCCATCCATGAGGGATAGGGTGCTTAATAAATAAACAATAAATAAAACACAAATACATAACAGGGCTAATCATTTTTATGTGTGTGCAGTTTAAACAAAATGAAATCAAATTAAATTACCTGGAGATTTTGGAAATTCTGGAATTCTGAAAATTAATACTTTAAAGAGCAGTTTACAAATCTACTTAGAAATATACATTTTTTTCTTAATAAACGTTAAACATTATTATGAAACATTCCACATATCTCAAAATTTATCATACTTGATTTATTATCTTAGATACTGTTTCAATTATTTAATGTTTCCTAAACAGCAGCAGCAGAACCACAACTTCATCTTTTTCGTATTTTGGCCCTTCTCTATGTAATGAGCTCTACACGCTCAACTTTTATATTAATTCCCCACCACTTCTACCTCTTCTATCTCTACCTGACCCACATCTATCTCTACACCGCCAGTTTCCTCCTGACCTCCTTCTCTATTTATAATCTCAACTAGTACATCATTTACTATAATTTCCAATATGGTTACATCACTCACCATGTCCGCACCCTCAATAATTACCTCCCCTACTTCTACCCCCACAATCTCAACATTTACATCCCCAGAATTTACTTCTGCAAGCCCAAACTCACACACTTGGACTTGCACAGCCTCCACCTTCACATTTCCTTTCGTATCCTCTGCCTTCAGGGAAATTATCCCCCCCTCCACCTTAACCACCTTCACATTCACCCCCACCTCACTTTGCTTCCCCTTGCTTCCATTTTGCATTTTATTAATGCCTACATTCAGGTCTGCGGCCTCCACCTGTACACTGGAGGTCACCCCCACATGTTTTTCCCTCTCTGCCAGCTCCACCTTTTCCCCACTAATCGCACCCTTTACCTCATCTATCCCCTGAGTGCTCCTATTCTTCCTGACCTTCTTCTTTTTCTGAAGGTAGTACGTCTTATAAATTTCCCACTCTTCAGATGTCAGGCCGTAATTGCTCTGAAGAGTCTCAGAGCCTTTCATGCTCATACCCTCCCCTCCCTTACACCAGTCAGTCACACCTCCCAGTCCCCCCATAACCTCCCCAGTCTGGACAGTGGGGGGTGTCGCTGGTGAGTACTCCTCCAAACCTTCCTTATCTCCCCAGTCGATCACCTCGTCCCACAGGTCCCAGGCTCCCCAGTACTGGTCGTTGGTCCAGGAAACAGCTCTCGCAATTCTCATTCTGGTGAATAAATAAGAACTAATAATTAACTAGCCATATGTGATACTCGCAAAGCCAAACTAGGCACGGTATTTTTTCAACTTCTTTCCTAAATGCTATTCATCAAGAATGCCTATGGAAAGAGATGGAGCCTTCATTAGCTGCTCGTGGCGTCGAGGCTACTCCGGCAGTAACGACCGAATTGCTAAAACTGCTTCACAATACAGTAAAGCTTGCGAAATTATGACGCTGCTTCGATACGCTATAACATCACCATGATACCGAACCTAGCAAAAAGTTAATCTTACTTCAAGAACATGGGACATTTAAAAAGTAAACGTATAGGCGATCTTTTCAGAATAACATCTTCAGATGAAATGCATTATCACAGGCCGGATGAGTATAACCAATCATATCAACCATAAGACTTATTGTTTTTAAGTTTAACACAAATATATTCTCTTACCATTTAAATGTAAACAACCATATTTAGAATAATGGCCACAGCATCTACAGTTTAAACAACTAATTATATATATATTTCAACGATATTGTGCCGCAAAATTTGCATGTACTATATCAGGACATAAAAATAAATATAGAATTAAATATGCTAACAAAACATAATCTGAAGAAATAGCAAGAAACATAAGAAGAGATGCTGCTCACCTCTGCGCCATCTCTCTGTCAGAAAGTTTGTCTTTAAACTGCAATTATTTTGTTTCTATGGAAACCACCGAGAGTTTTAATTGGTCGAATAGTATGAAGATATGTATTGACATTATGTTCAACGAATGAAAACAAAGAATTTTTTGTCAGGGCGGGACGAATTTGAAGCTAGTCCAATCAGGAGTAGTATCTTCAGTTTGTGCTTACTGTAGCTGGGCGTGATTGGATATCTAGCCGCCTTTCAGTCCCCAAATCATATATCTACTTGTCAATAGGAAACCACGCAGCTCTGTCTATAATGTCTGTCTGTAATTTTTTTTATGACATTATGTTTTTGCTAGGCAGCATTACGGTAATGCGTAATACCACTGTATTGGGGGTGTACCGCCGCTGTATTTCCATAGCTGGTTGACGCAATTAGCATTTTTGCGACTTTGGTAGGGCGACGTCAACTCTCAGCGAATTTCATAGGCAACATCAACAATTCAGGAACTAGTAGGTCTTCAGATAGTTGTTCACGCTTTTGAGAAGGAAGACTATAGTTCTTGTTATTCAAATTCTGTATCCTGGTATTTTAAATTTCGAAGATATGTCATATACAAGTTTTTCGAGAGACTAAATTTTGGTTTGATTTCTTTTTTATTCTATGTTAAATAAAGTTCACATAAAACCATTTTAGAATTAGTGCAGTGTTTCGTTTATAGTTAGTGCAGTGCAGACCAAATGTCCCCACAGTGTTATAAAAACACGTTAATTTGACTTTGTAGGGACATGTTTTTGGTCCCCAAAAGAAAAAACTGACTCAGTTTTATAAAATTCTGTGAATGCAATCAAAGGAATAATAATTCCAAAAGTCTTGTATTTTGTTTGGTTACTTACTGTTACTTCTTGCTTACTACTGTAGGGATTAAGGATTAAGATTGCCATAGTTAGGATTGGGGTTATGCCCATAAAAATGAATGGAGAATCCCCACAAAGACTCAGATACCTAATCTGTGTGTGTGTGTGTGCACGCACATGTGTGTGTGTGTGTCTGTTTGTGTGTGTGGATTAGGTTTATATTACATGGTGGGGACCAAATGTCCCCCGCAATGTGATAAAAACCTGTTATTTTGATGCTTTGGGGGTATTTTTCAGGTCCCCACAAAGATCTGTCAATACAATAAAAAACTAAAGATGCCAGAAGTCTTGTATTTGGTTTGGTTACTTATGGTTAAGGTTAGGGCTGGGTAGAGGTTAAGGTTGTCATGTTGGGATTACAGTTTTCCCCATAGAAATGAATGGTGAGTCCCCACGAAGATATAATTACAGACCTGTTTGTGTGTGTGTGTGTGTGGTATCAGATCAGTCCCTGAGAGTTCAGTAGTCTGACTCCATGTTTCTGAGTCTGGGTGTGAAGGCCTGAATGCTTTTCCAGACGCTAGGAGGGTGAAAAGATAATGTGAGGGGTGGGTGGGGTCATCCACAATGTTGGTGGCTTTGCGGATGGAGCGTGTGATGTGAATGTCCATGACGGAGGGAAGAGAGACTCTAATGATCTTCTCAGCTATCCTCACTATCCTCTGGTCTTGTGATCTGAGGCTTAGAAAAACATGTTGTGCTGCTCAACCTTGGCACAATGATATGGGTGAATCATGGACGCAATAGAATTTGGGGATGATTCGTCCATACAGGGTCAGAATCATTCCATACCTCAATCACCTCGTACGTATGTTTGCTAGGTGGAGTTGGAGTTGCTCCTAACTGTGCGCAGTGGAGTTGAACAATCACAACTTCCCAGAATATTACAGTAACTGGAGGACAGTGAACAAGTCTTATTAATTCTATGCTGTGTGAGAGATGTAATCGTCCGCGAGTTCGCCTTAATACACAGGGCATTCAAGCCATTGCTGAATACAAACCCTCAAATGCAGCTCCCTCCACCAGCAACGCCAATATAGAAACTGCCACAAAATCCATGCCCTCTGATAACCAGCCCCTTATATTTCCACCACCGTCGTGGGGACCGTACTACAAAGAGTCAACGCAAGGTAAGCTGCAAAGTGCAAACAAATGTACAACTTACCCTACATAGTGCACTACGTTTACTTTGTTTGTACTATGAGTACAGTCTTTGCACCTTGTCTGTTTGGCACTATATGTCGGTCATTCCTGTTATTCCGTGACTTTTCTGTCCTCATGGTTTACTTATATTTTCTGTAACATGAGTCACATATTTAAAGCAAATATATATTTAGGTCTTCGTTATCACGTAAACAGAGACAATACGTATTAAAACTTTTGTTGATATATGTATTAAGGCTGCCATGATTAGTGGGCGTAGTCGATGACTATCTTCAATATCACTACGCAATTATTGGAGTAGTTAGTCTCTAAAGCCCTGCAGTGACATGTAGTTTGTTGTTGTCAAAATGGGAGGGGCCGATACAAAGCACGGGTCTTAGGGAATTCTGATTAAGTATACACGCTTATTAATCCTGTTAATATAATTAGCATACACCCACTATTAGTGTAAATAAATGCACAAACCGCAAGGCTTTATCAGCAAGGTTATGCTGTGTTTGTATGAAATGTCTTTTTATATATCATTATTGTTTCAGTTTAAGCTGTAGCCATTGGTGCACGAATCTCCTTGCGTCAGAGGAAGCTGGAAGTGGGGTGTGACTTTTATGAAGCAGAATGAGACAGATGAGTTGTAAAATAAATGGTTACACTAACTGCAGTGAGACCTCTCTCATGCGGCCCTGCTCAATCTGTCTAGTCATACCATAGGAGTCAGTTAAACAGGGAGGTTTGTCTGCAGTGTTGGAACCTGTACAGCCAGTGCTTCGTACCGCTGATGGCCTCTTCTTCACACGTGCTTTGCTGCCACCTGCTGGTCAAAGTTTAATATTGGTTTATTAATTAGTGAAAGTAAAAGTCTTATTGCGTTGCTTATTAATTCTTAAATATATATTTAATGTATTTTCGTAATTATTTTTATTTAATAAATATTCTGATTGAATTAATATTTTTTAAATATTTCAAAATGAAATGTAAATGGTTTGTGGTTTTCAGATCACAGCTTCCTCTCAGAGCCCACCAATCAGTGACCATCTTGCAGTGTGATGTAAGACACGAAATCAGGACCGCCCACTTTTTACTCATTTTAATCTTAAAATATGGACAGTGTGAACTGGGACTTTGCCATTTTGCTCATATCACTTCCTCTGCCAGCACTTGCAGGATGGGCTTCCCCTTTGAATCTGGTTCCTCCCAAGGTTTCTTCCTTCTAGGGAGATTTTCCTTGCCACTGGCTTGCTCTCTGTGGGCTTTGGGCAGGGATAAGGTAAAGTGCTTTGAGACAATGTAATGTTGTGAAAATGCGCGACACGAATAATATTGAATTGAAACGAATCACACCAGCTTGTCTCAGCTGACAGCAGCTCTTACTTATCTGATAAGTTGGGGGGGGGGGGGGGGGAGGTATCACATACCTTCTGGTCAACATCAAAAGAAATTTATATATAAAATAATATATTGCATATTGCTGTAACACTCAGTAAATGGGACCTATTATGCTTTTCCCTTTCTATTAGTGTGTTATATGGCTTCAGCTGCATGTAAACGGTCTGCAAAGTCTTTAGATGCAAAGTACATAGCAAAGGGAGTAACTCTCAGCACAGAAACCACTCATCTCTCATCTGCCTAAAACACCTCATTGAAATTCCAGCCCTTACTTCCATGACATGATGAGGTCACCTCATAACACAATCCTTATTGTCTGCCTACCTGCAAGGATCTGTCTGCAGACTGAAAGACAGGGGAATGAAGGGTAAACCGACCAATCAAACCACACTGGACTCATTGGGGGAGGGATTAGACAGAGGGTGAATAGAGATGTGCATTATGAGAAAACAATATGTGCTTTTTGAACACTGAAGCATGCATACTCTATTCTAGTAGATCATAAATATAAAATTATAAACTGAAAGTGAGCATAATAATGCCTTTTAAGCAACAGTAGGCTGCTGTCCATGGTGCTGAAAACCTGAATTGTCAAATTTTACATTCAATTTTTTCACCTGCAACCCTCTTATTTTGTTGGTAAATGGAATGCATTTATATAGCGCTTTTCTACTCTTACGAGTACTCAAAGCACTTTACAATTTATGCCTCACATTCACCCATCCATACACACATTCATACACCGGTGGCAGAGGCTGCCATGCAAGGTGCCAACCTGCACACCGGGAGCAATTTGGGGTTCAGTGTCTTGCTCAAGGACACTTTGATGGGGTCAGGAGGAACCAGGGCTCGAACCTGCAACCTTTCAGTTGCCGAACGATAGCACTACCTCCTGCGCCACCATCTTCCCCACAAGACTAGGGTGATGTGATCAAATTTTTTAGTGTTTGTGAGAACTCTGGCTGCCGCATTTTGTACCAGCTGAAGTTTATTTAAGAATACTCTTTGGCAGTGATGCTCTGTGAAGTCATACAGAGGTGGGTATAGAAAGGATTACAGTGAGTAATAGATGATTTAAAATTTGACAACAAAAAGGCTTTGGACAATCAGTTCAACTTTGAAAAGTTTCTCTCTGTCTCTCTTGCTAGTTATTTCTCTTTACCCCCCAGTCAAGGAGGAATCAAATGCAGAATCACATTGTAAAAGCTCTTTTTGTGTGAACATTAGAAAACAGATTAATACCTATTAATCAGTTTGAAACTTTACATTCAGACCTACATCAGTCAGAAGGAGCAGGCGATGACCAGCCCAACCATCAGCTCTATCTCTGATTTTACAGAATCCCTTGTCAGGGTAACTTCTGAAGTCACGACTAAACTAATTTCCATCTCTGCCTTCAGCTTCACCAGCTAGATTAAACTGATCATTGAGGAGGGAAATACAGTCAAGCCTCACAGTAATGCCATAAAACATACTAAGGTTAAATGTATTAATATTGACTTGAGTAGCTGAATTTTGTTTATCCATTAGAGGGCAGCCATATGCAAGTCATTTATTTGTAGAGCGTATTTAAAATCAACAGGAATTGACCCAAAGTGCTTTCCAGGCTAGAGAGAACTGATTAGCAAGTTCTCCATTCACAGTAAAGTATATAAATAAAATTACATGGAAACATGCATACAAGAAATAAGATAATAAAAAATAATTGAAATGTACAATAAGCAACACATTTAAAAAGTTATGTTAAAATTAAATTAATTTGGGAATAGCAGATCTGAACTGTATTGTGGGGCTAATATATTGAGTGCTACAAAAACAAATAGCAAAGTTGTAAGGAAAGCACAGCAGAGAGAGACCCTGGTATTCCAGTGAGGAATGGATACAGATAAAATAAAACCAAAATATGACACAGAAGGTGAGACTGACCTCAGGCCTCAAGCTGATGAAGGAGGGATGTCTGCCTCTGAGCTGCACACTCAGTGCCACTGAGCCACACGCTGCCCCCCTAGACACCATTAGGGTCTGGATTAGAGACAGCAATAGGCATACTCATATACATACTGTACCTAAACACATCACAGCGATACAGGCACCAATAGGCATACTCATATACATACTGTACCTATACACATCACAGCATTACAGGCACCAATAGGCATACTCATATACATACTGTACCTATACACATCACAGCGTTACAGGCACCAATAGGCATACTCATATACATACTGTACCTATACACATCACAGCGTTACAGGCACCAATAGGCATACTCATATACATACTGTACCTATACACATCACAGCGTTACAGGCACCAATAGGCATACTCATATACATACTGTACCCATACACATCACAGCATTACAGGCACCAATAGGCATACTCATACACATACTGTACCTATACACATCACAGCGTTACAGGCACCAATAGGCATACTCATATACACACTGTACCTATACACATCACAGCGTTACAGGCACCAATAGGCATACTCATATACATACTGTACCTATACACATCACAGTGTTACAGACACCAATAGACATACTCATACACATACTGTACCCATACACATCACAGCGTTACAGGCACCAATAGGCATACTCATACACATACTGTACCTATACACATCACAGTGTTACAGACACCAATAGACATACTCATACACATACTGTACCCATACACATCACAGCGTTACAGGCACCAATAGGCATAATCATACACATACTGTACCTATACACATCACAGCGTTACAGGCACCAATAGGCATACTCATATACATACTGTACCTAAACACATCACAGCGTTACAGGCACCAATAGGCATACTCATATACATACTGTACCTATACACATCACAGCGTTACAGGCACCAATAGGCATAATCATACACATACTGTACCTATACACATCACAGCGTTACAGGCACCAATAGGCATAATCATACACATACTGTACCTATACACATCACAGCATTACAGGCACCAATAGGCATACTCATACACATACTGTACCTATACACATCACAGCGTTACAGGCACCAATAGGCATACTCATATACATACTGTACCTATACACATCACAGCGTTACAGGCACCAATAGGCATAATCATACACATACTGTACCTATACACTTCACAGCGTTACAGGCACCAATAGGCATACTCATACACATACTGTACCTATACACATCACAGCGTTACAGGCACCAATAGGCATACTCATATACATACTGTACCCATACACATCACAGTGTTACAGGCACCAATAGGCATACTCATATACATACTGTACCTATACACATCACAGCGATACAGGCACCAATAGGCATACTCATATACATACTGTACCTATACACATCACAGCATTACAGACACCAATAGGCATACTCATACACATACTGTACCTTTACACATCACAGCATTACAGGCACCAATGCTCATACTCATACACATACTCATACACATCACAGTGTTAGAGACACATCAAGGATGCAACTGGCAATTTAGTCTGCAGCAGAGGTGCAGTGTTTGCTGGAAATTTCTGCTGATGAGAGTGTCTAGGAACAGCTGGATGCAAAACACAAAAATCTTAGATATTTAGTAAAACGTGGGACTGTTTTCTTATACATGCAGCACGTATAAGTAAAAATAGCTGCATTACATACTCGATAAATCTATATGAGGGCTGTTTGTCATCATGCCCAAAACAACCCCAAATAAGCCACAATATAAGGATATTAGTCATAAACTCCACTGTGCTGTACGATTGCGCGTTTCCTATTTTCACTTCAACACAAAAAGTTATACAAAGATGACGCAAGTGCGGTGGGGCCCGAAATGTTAAGTGCAATGTGACCGCAGACCAGCGGGGAGTGGGAGGAGGGATAATCCTTCTCAGGCATGGTGCGAGGCTACTGGGCCAAGTGTGAGTACACACACAGAAACACGATCCTAATGGGCCTCTTGTTTCCTACTGATCCACTGAGATTAAAAGGACCTACTGCAGTGGAACTTAACAAACTGTATAAAACATAACAAAGACTGAAACAAAGGCCTGAGGTCAGACCCTCTGTATGCAGCACACAGTGTTTCTGCAGAGTCTCACCCTCACATCCTGTATGACGACATTTCTGCTTTTCAGAATAAGTGTCTGTCTGAAAATATCTTAGCTGCTTATGTTCATGTGTGAGAAAGAAGGAAGTTACACAGCTCATTAATAACATCAACTTACATGCTTCATTTACATGTATTTCTATACCCAGTGAGCTACAATGATTCTTTGTAAAGTTCAACTATCCATTACAGTGGTACCTCAGTATACGTCCACTCTGGAATAAGTCCAACTTGATATACGTCCTGCTTGGACACGGAAAATTTTGTTTGGTATATGGCCTTTGTTTGGAATACGACTCATGTGCTAGAACTTGTATGGGTCATAATGAGTCAGGACACCACGCGCTTCCCTTGTTTACCTCTCAAGACAAAGCCACGACTGCCCACCAGCGTCAGTACGCCAGTTGCTACCATTCAGTGAACAACCCGCGCTATAACTCTCTTTTCATTTGTTTCATCTAATTGCTTTTATATTTATGTATTTTAGTATTAAGCAATGTTTAAGTTATTTTATACAACCCCATCAATATATAATATGCCAATAACAATAGGATTTTTTTTTCATGGGAACGGATTAATCATTTTCCTTATATTTCTTATGGGAAAAATTTGTTTGGTATACATCCTGTTTGGTATAAGTCCAAGGATCTGGAACAGATTAAGGACGTATACCGAGGTATCACTGTATTTGATATTGCCAAATTTGTAAAATTCCTAATATTATTACAATATTTATTCCTGCAAACTGCAGGACAAAGGCAACATGAAAAATGTTTTCCTGCAATTGATAAGAAATACGCAGAAACACACACCGTAAAGATTGTAACCTCTGACAGTATGTACTGGCTTTCACTGCTTTCTGCAGTGTCTCTCCCTCTCAGCTCTTCATTTCACACTTTATATGTGTATCTGTAGAAAACAGCTGTGAGTCACATGAATGACACAAGAAACCAAGCAAGCTGAAGACTTTAATTTTGTTTTATTGTCCCCCCTGCACTTGCATGTTCTCCCCGTGTCAGTGTGGGGTTTCCTCTGGGTTCTCCTGTTTCCCCCCACAGCCCAAAAACATGCTGAGGTTTATTGGAGTTACCATAGGTGTGCATGTGTGTGTGAATGGTGTGTTTTCCCTGCGAGTGGTTGCTGCCCAGACTGTGGGCCATCAGGATCCTGCACAGAATAAGCAGCTATAGAAGATGGATGGATGGATGGTTGGATGTTATGTCTTGCTGAAGTGCTAAACATTCAGCCTTGTGGTTTTGTCACTTCCTGTTTAAAGTGTCCACTCCCCCATCACTCTGCCTGCTGTGTGTGAGAATAGAAACGACCATGACAGTGAAGGTACAGAGGATGAGGAAGTGATTGTCAGTCTCCTCAGATCTGGGCTCAGTGACACACACATGTATGGATCCTCTGATGCTCCTGTTTCTTCTCATTGCTGGGCTCACAGGTGAGTGTCTCTCATTACAGTGGTACTGAGTAGAGATCTCTCTCCTGCTCCTCACAGACTGTCAGCTGCAGTTTGGAGATCATGATGGAGATCTGCTGCTACATCAGAAGAAATTGCTATGGCTACATTCCGGAAACATTTGCAGAGGCTGCATTGAGTATAATACTCTATGAAGTTGTAGATAGTATTTGGATTCTCACTGGTTTTTATATCACTTATATTATTATGTAATTTTTAAAAAGCTTTAACAAAAATATTTTACCAATAAACTGGCAATTACGTCATACATGTACAGTATTTTGTGTTTTCTATTTGTTAGTACAGTGGTACCTCAGTTCTCGAACTCATTAGAACTCGAATTTCTTAGAAGTCCAACCAACCAGTTCGAAAATAATTACCTAAAGCTCGATCTGAATCTCAAACCATGAACGCTGATCAAAGATAACTTGTACGCGCAGAGAAATGAGTCACGCCGCATGTCTCTCAGCAGAAACAAAGGGTAAAGCTTCAGTCTCATCCTCGCAAAACCCCTGATAGGAATATTATTCTTATTTACTCATGTTGGCACAAGGAGCTGATTACTGTATGCATTTTAATCTGGGCTCTTCTCTCATAAAACATAAACTTTGTGCTCTAAGTACAATTTTTAAAGTGTGACCCCAAATATTGCAAATGCCCCCATTTTTAGACAGTGGGGGCAAAAGTTGCCCCACCGCATATATATTGTGTGTATTGTGTGTTCCAACACTGCAGACATGTAAAATCTAGAAAAAGTGTTAAATAATTGTGATTTGGCTGCAGACCATGATACCCATGAATATCATTGTGCACCTTCATGGTGCTAATTGGAACCACAGAACTTGGTGTCTAAAAGGACTCCTGAAGAGGCACTGTGGGAATGTTAGTCAATCGAGATGCTCAGCTCTCTTTTAATCTGTTCTCATTTCATTTTAAAAACAAACGCTATACATTAGTTGGGTATCACTGTCGCCTGAAAGAGTCGTATGTTTCACCATAGCTGTTTAATCATTAGTATAATTATTTAGGTCCTAATGCAGGAAGCACACAGTGTAAAGTGAGGTAAACCTTCAACAGCATGTCAATCCATTGCAGGGCACTGGAAGCTGGAGAAATGCAATGTGAACAGAGGAAGCCTGCAAACTGCACACAGACGCAGTCATGGTCACATTCAAAGCCAACAGTCAGCAGTGCTGAGATGGCAGGGGTATGAGTCAGATATCTAATATCTGTATAAACTAAAGAGACAGAGAGATTTTGGGGAACCACGGCAAGGGCAACAGAAGACATGGGCTTCTGACTATAAGGCATGAAAATCCAACTCAATGTCCCCACTCTACTCACACACCCCTACCCTTAACAACCTGTATCCCCCACACACTCCTCCCACCTATGCAACAATCATTGTTATTAAAAGCCCAACACTGGGCGACTTGTCTCAATGTAACCAGGTTCACTGAATCTACACCTATGGCTGTCCTTTCATGTGCCATCACTACGTGACACCGCTTCAATTCTGGAGCGCTTCGTCACAAAATTAAATCAGTCACGGATCCTCTATTATCCAAAGATCTGTCAAATACTTTTTGAGTTATCACAATAATTAAATCAATCGTCTGGGGCTGTCCTTTTCTTTGATATTGCATGATTAGACATGATTAGAGAGATAGACCAACCTACCTACCTGCACACAGTTCACCATCAAGAAAGGTGTCATGTAGCACGACTGAATGCACTGAAGTGCCGTCTAGAGAGGCAAAAATGTCGCTATTGGCTGCCCTTTACATGGAAAGACATTGACCTGTGGGAGGAAACCGGAGAACTGAGAGGAAACCAGCATAGATACAGGAAGACCATGCAAACTGCCCACAGAAAGCTGGGCCAGATACCGAAACCACAAGCCTGGAGGTGTGAGGCCCCCACGCTGCCCCCAGTCTCTACCAGCTAGAGGGTAACTAGCTCTCCAAATCTGCTGCAGAGTGAAAGACAACCAGGTTTAGCCTTGACCCCTAACACTGATCTTGCCCCCTGATAAGCACTGAGACCTTCTGCAGTAATACATGAAGCTGGGTGTTTAGACCCCTCTGTCTGTACACACAGAAATGACTGATGGCATCCCGGCTGTCTGCTCACATAACCACCTGTGCTGCTGAAATGACACCAGTAAGATCAATCACAGGCCTCATAGAAAACCAAAGGGTACAAGAGGCAGGAGCAGTTTATCTGCACTGACAGTCTTTATATATATCATGCAGTATATTTAGATATTATGTATATAGTTTCAATTACCTGATTCAGGGTACATTTCTAAGAATATAATATGTATTTCCAATTTCCAAGACAAAGATGTTTTTATTAAGACTGCCATAATTCACAACTGACATCATGATCTCCAAACTGCAGCTGACAGTGTGTGAGCAGCAGGAGAGAGATCTCTACTCAGTACCACTGTAATGAGAGACACTCACCTGTGAGCCCAGCAATGAGAAGAAACAGGAGCATCAGAGGATCCATATGTGTGTGTGTGTCACTGAGCCCAGATCTGTGGAGACTGACCCTCACTTCCTCATCCTCTGTACTTTCACTATCTCTGTCGTTTCTATTCTCACACACAGCAGGCAGAGTGAAAGGGGAGTGGACACTTTAAACAGGAAGTGACAAAACCACACGGTTGAATGTTTAGCACCAAATACTTCAGCAAGTCATTCTATTATTATTACTATATGCAGCATAAAACTCATAATAAAATGCATCATAATTTTTCTTTATGCTGCTTGGACACTAAAAGATTTACTATGCACAAGGCATGTATATTTGCTTATGATGACAATAGAATTTGTAGTATTAAACAAGGGAGCCATGGTTTGAACAAAAGAGGCTTTGTGATGCACTTTGTGTGAGAGAATGGAAGGAAATAGCTGTGCAGACACACTCTGACATGGGATTAATGCCTACAGAAGGTCAGGATGACGATAATTATGGGATGTAGTATCTAAGGGGGTAACCCAGGTGATTACACAATCACCTACAAGAAATATTGAGTCATTTGAAGGGAACTTCGATTACATTTTCAGTAATGAACAAAGACCAGTTTATTAGTAATAGTAATAGACAAATTTTAACTAATTATTCTTCCACAGGGCGAAGCTGCAGTGATTTCACTGGGACTGGACACTACCTGAACTGGGTTTAGTGATATCAGGTCAGCTGCCTTCCGCCATCTCCTATTTCAATGTCCAGAGAAAGCGAGCAAAGCAGCTGTGCACTTTGGGGAGTCAATGGAAGAATTTGTGGAGAGTTTTGAGGCACCATGTCGCAGAGAAGTGATGTGTTGAGTGGCCTTCCATGGCTGAGTTCCAGGGAGCCGGACCTTCTGGGCAACAAGAGGGAGCAGTAAGGGCAGGTTGTCTGCGTCACTACAAGAAGCCCAGTAAGGTCTTCCTCTTCCTTGGGCTCCTCCAGTCACTATCGCTCCATGGATCAATTAGTGGACTGTTGACGATCCACTGAGGTACGTAGGCCAGTGGCTTGGGCCAAGGCAGGAGGCTGGGTGCTGGGACCAAAACAGATACCAAGGACTGGGGCTCTGACCCCATCACCACTGGGTCACCTGCAGGAGCAAAGGACACGAATCCCAACAGACGGGGTGTCACAGAGTCTGGGGATCATCCTGCTTAGGGAGTCATTCTGTCATGGCGTGGCAATGACAAGCTAACAAGCTTGGTGGTTACTACCGACAAGGCCTTGATTGTTGGTGATTTTAATATTCATATGGAAAATGAAAGTGATCCAGTAACAAAAGCATTTACTGCCATTCTTGACTCTGTCGGTGTACATCAGAATGTAACTGGGCCAACTCATGCCTGTAACCACACCCTAGACCTGATTCTTAGTCATGGTGTCCTGGTAGAACACATATCAATTATCCCTCAGAATCCTCTACTTTCAGATCATTACCTTTTAACATTTCAAATACAACATAACTCCCCTAAGGCCCCAGACCAGAGGTACGATACTAGACGTTCCATAGCCTCATTATCCGCTGCAACTTTTCTGGAACAGCTCCCACAGTCCTTTAACCTAACCTCTGAAGTGTCATGTGTAAATGAACTTGAACAGGTAACCGTGAACATGGTAGAATCATTTCGTACCACTCTTGATCATGTAGCACCACTCAAGAAAATAAAACATAGGGATAAGAAACCTGCCCCCTGGTACTCTAACCGTACACGTGAACTTAAACAAGCTTCACGAAAGCTAGAACGCAAATGGCGGTCAACAAAATTAGAAGTTTTTAGATTTGCCTGGAAAGAGAGCCTGTCTAAGTATAGACATGCACTAATGACTGCTAGGTCTATGTATCTCTCTAAACTAATAGAAAATAACAAAACCAATCCTAAATTCCTATTTGAAACTGTATCTAGGTTAACAAAGAATCGTTCAATGTTAAACTCACATGTCCCAGAAGCTCTTGGTAGTGATGCCTTTATTGCGTTTTTTAATAATAAAATAACCACGATTAGACATACCATCACGAGCACGCCCACGGTTGCACACAACCACCAATCCTCTGCTAGTGCTAGTGTTATTAGTACTAATGATAACATCTTTGAATGTTTCACTCCTGTAGTGCAGACAGAACTCCTTCAGTTAATTTCCTCTTGCAAACCCACTACTAGCCTTGATGACCCAATACCCACCAATCGACTTAAGGAAATTGCACCACTGATTAGCACTACATTGTTAAACTTGTTAAACTCATCTCTTAGTCTTGGATATGTTCCTAAATCTTTTAAAATGGCTGTTATTAGACCTATCCTAAAGAAACCAAATCTTGAACCTAGTGACTTAGGAAACTATAGACCCATCTCAAATCTTCCCTTCATTTCTAAAATTCTTGAGAAAGTTGTTGCTCACCAGCTGTCCTCCTTTCTTCAAGATAATAATGCTAACGAGCTATATCAGTCTGGTTTCAGACCCAATCATAGCACAGAAACGGCCTTAGTCAAAGTGATAAACGACTTGCTTATGGCTTCCGACCGTGGCTGTATATCGCTATTATTCTTACTGGATCTAACTGCAGCATTCGATACTGTAGACCATAATATTCTTTTGGACCGGTTGGAAACATTGATTGACATTAAAGGGATAGCACTACTGTGGTTTCGTTCGTATTTCACTGATCGTTACCAGTTTGTCCATGTAAAAAATGAGTCATTCATAGCCACTAAAGTAAGATATGGTGTCCCGCAGGGATCAGTGCTGGGCCCCCTACTGTTCAATCTATATATGCTACCGCTTGGTAACATAATTAGAAATTACAGTGTTAATTTTCATTGTTATGCTGATGATACACAATTGTATATATCTGTTAAACCTAGTGACGCATCCCAGCTCTCTTCTTTAGCCGACTGTCTGCTAGACATCCGTTGTTGGATGGCAAGGAATTTCCTCATGTTAAATACTGAAAAAACTGAGGTTCTTTTAATCGGTCCTAAGGAGGCCCGCAATAAGTTTGTAAACCCCAACCCTAGCGGCCTCCCTACTCAATTTAAAACAGTGGTCAGAAATCTTGGTGTCCTGGTAGACTCCGACCTCTGCTTCAGTGCTCACATAAATAGCATTACCAGTACGGCATTTTATCATCTACGGAACATAGCCAAGCTTCGGAAGTTGCTGTCCTTTCAAGATGCAGAAAAACTAATACATGCCTTTATAACTTCTAGATTGGACTACTGCAATGCCCTCCTTTCGGGTTGTCCATCTGGATCCCTACATAAACTTCAGTTAGTACAAAATGCAGCTGCCAGAGTTCTAACAAAAACTAAAAAATTTGATCACATTAGCCCTATCCTGTCTTAAGAACATAAGAACATAAGAACATAAGAAATATACAAACGAGAGGAGGCCATTCGGCCCATCGAGCTCGCTTGGGGAGAACTTAACTAATAGCTCAGAGTTGTTAAAATCTTATCTAGCTCTGATTTAAAGGAACCCAAGGATTCAGCTTGCACTACGTTATCAGGAAGACTATTCCATACTCTGACTACACGCTGTGTAAAGAAGTGTTTCCTTAAATCCAGTTTGAAATGTTCTCCCGCTAATTTCCACCTATGGCCACGAGTTCTTGTATTTGAACTAATGCTGAAGTAACTATTCGGTTGAACAGCATCCAAACCTGTTAGAATCTTATAGACCTGAATCATGTCCCCCCTCAGTCTCCTTTGCTTGAGGCTGAACAGATTTAGCTCAAATAACCTTTCCTCGTATGACATTCCTCTAAGACCAGGAATCATTCTTGTGGCCCTACGCTGCACCTTTTCTAAGGCCGCTATGTCCTTTTTAAGATATGGTGACCAAACCTGTACACAATATTCTAGGTGAGGTCTCACCAAGGAATTGTATAATCTTAGCATTACCTCCCTTGACTTAAACTCCACACACCTGGAGATATACCCCAACATCCTATTGGCCTTTTTTATTGCTTCCCCGCACTGGCGAGAATGAGACATGGAAGCATCTACATACACACCAAGGTCTTTCTCATAATCAGCTACCTTTATTTCAGTAGGTCCCATAAAATACCTGTACTTTATATTTCTGCTCCCTACATGGAGTACCTTACATTTGTCTATGTTAAATTTCATCTGCCAGGTGTCAGCCCAGTCACTAATTAAATTAAGATCCCGCTGTAGCTGCTGAGCCGCTAGTTCAGTATCTGCTACACCACCCACCTTGGTGTCATCTGCAAATTTCACCAGTTTACTGTATATATTGGTGTCTATATCATTTATGTAAATAAGGAACAAAAGTGGTCCTAAAATTGAACCCTGCGGTACCCCACTATGAACGCAGGCCCACTGTGACATCGAGCCTCTTATAACTACTCGCTGCTTCCTATCCGTTAACCAGTTATCAATCCAAGTCGCTACAGTTCCTAAAATACCTGTCGCTTTGAGTTTAAGTGAGAGCCTCTTGTGGGGAACAACATCAAAAGCCTTTTGGAAATCTAAATAGATGACATCATAGGCCTTCTTATCATCAACTTCCTGAGTAGCTTCCTCAAAAAACTCCAACAGATTTGTTAAACAGGATCTACCTCTCCTAAATCCATGCTGGCTATCCCTCAAAATGTTATTTGAGTCCAGGTAATCTACCATTTTCTCTTTGATTATAGCCTCCATAACTTTACCAGTTATACAAGTTAGACTGATTGGCCTATAGTTTGACAAATTACTTCTATCCCCTTTTTTGAAAATGGGCGTTATGTTGGCATGCTTCCAATCAGAAGGTACCACACCTTCAGATAAGGATTTTTGAAACAGTAATGTTAAGGGTTGGCAAATAATATCCCTCATCTCTTTTAACACTATAGGTAAGATGCCATCAGGGCCCTGTGATTTATTTATTTTGAGCTTAGCTAGGCTTTGCAAAACATCAGCTTCAGTTATATATATATTAGTTATAGACGATGTTGGATTAGTAATAAGAACTGGTAAGTTACTAGTGTCCTCAACAGTGAATACCCGTGCAAAACTATCATTGAACTCATTTACTATGTCAATGTCGTTTTCAATTATAAGACCCTTACTATCCTGCAGATTAGTGATTTCAGCTTTTAGAGCTCTTTTAGAGTTAAAATACTGGAAGAAACTTTTAACGTCATCCTTAGCCTCCAATGCGATCTTCCTTTCGACATTCCTTTTAGCTCGTCTAATGTCATTTTTTAACTCAGCCTGTAGATTTAGATACTCTTGCTTTATTATGTCATCATCAGTTATTTTCCATCTCTGGAACAAAGCCCTTTTCCTCCTTACTTTATACTTTATGTCCCTATTAAACCACCTAGGTTGCAATTTCCTTGATTTATTCTTGTTAGAAACAGGTATGAAGTCCTCTTGTACTTGCAATAATGTGCTTTTAAAAAATCCCCATGCCTCTTCAACAGTTTTGTTAATTAACTCCGTCCAGTTCACAGTTTCTAGTTTTAATCTCATACAATTGAAGTTAGCCTTCCTAACATTATATATTTTTGATTTGGACTTTGCTCTTCGGGCACTAAACTTAACCTCAAATTTAACCATGTTATGATCGCTACTGTCAAGTGGTTCTAAAACATCTAATTTACCA